>NC_091377.1:796035-816035 GCF_038502225.1 Cherax quadricarinatus
TAGACAATACGGTAGACAATATGGTAGACACAGTATGGTAGACACAGTATGGTAGACAATATGGTAGACAATACGGTAGACAATATGGTAGACACAGTATGGTAGACAGTATGGTAGACAATATGGTAGACACAGTATGGTAGACAGTATGGTAGACAATATGGTAGACACAGTATGGTAGACAGTATGGTAGACAATATGGTAGACACAGTATGGTAGACAGTATGGTAGACAATACGGTAGACAATATGGTAAACACAATATGGTAAACAGTGTGGTAGACAATATGGTAGACACAGTATGGTAGACAGTGTGGTAGACAGCATGATAGACACAGTATGGTAGACAGTTTGGTACACAGCATGGTAGACAATATGGTAGACAATATGGTAGCACAGTATGGTAGGCAGTATGGTAGACAGAATGACACACAATATGGAAGACAATATTGTAGACACAGTATGGTGCACGGCATGGTAGACAATATGGTAGACACAGTAAGGTAGACAGTATGGTAAATACAGTATGGTAGACAGTGTATAGTAGATAGTATAGCTGACACAATATGGTAGACACAGTATGGTAGACACAGTATGGTAGACACAGTATGGTAGACACAGTATGGTAGACACAGTATGGTAGACACAGTATGGTAGACACAGTATGATAGACACAGTATGGTAGACACAGTATGATAGACACAGTATGGTAGACACAGTATGGTAGACACAGTATGGTAGACACAGTATGATAGACACAGTATGGTAGACACAGTATGATAGACACAGTATGGTAGACACAGTATGGTAGACACAGTATGGTAGACACAGTATGGTAGACACAGTATAGTAGACAGTATGGTAGATGCAGTATGCTGAGTAATTCTTAATGGTACCATATTCAGCCATGATGGGATTTTGATCAGTGTTAATCAGTATTAAGTCGTGACTTGGCTGCATTTCCTACACCCGTCGCTATTATATTTCAATTTTGATTTTGAAGGAAGTCTATATAGATCGAAAGCACCCCCCCCCCCCCCCAAATTTTTTTTTGAGATTTACATGTGTTTTGATATTAGTGTATATATCGTCCTTGCCATGTGTCATAATAATAATAATAATAATAATAATAATAATAATAATAATAATAATAATAATAATAATAATAATAATAATAATAATAATAATAATAATGATAATAATAATCTTTATTTCTACAAGTACATGATATAACTTATACAGACCATAGCTGACATCAGTGACGTACTATATAGAAATCCTCTTGCTATGCAGAGCATTTTTGGGCAAACTAGGTTATTTTTGTTCCCAGGATGCGACCCACACCAGTCGACTAACACTCAAGTACCTGTGTTACTTCTAGGTGAACATGGACAGCAGATGTCTTAAGGAAACACGTCCTAATGTTCCCACCGGTAGCGGGGATCGAACCACTGACCTCAGTGTGTGAATTAAGTGAGCTACCAACCGAGCTACGGGTGAGATGTTTTGATGATATTCTTGTCACTGGCCTCAGAAAGTTTTTCCTTTAAATCTTTCTCTGGAAATTTAATATCATATAAAGTGCGATGCAACTCACCTTAAAAGAGGTTGTTAACGCCATCTCTTTCCCGTAGCTTTCCCTTAGCTTTCCCGTAGCTTTCCCTTAGCTTTCCCGTAGCTTTCCCTTAGCTTTCCCGTAGCTTTCCCTTAGCTTTCCCGTAGCTTTCCCTTAGCTTTCCCGTAGCTTTCCCTTAGCTTTTCCGTAGCTTCTCGCATAGCTTTCTTGTAGCTTTTCTGTAGCTTTTCCATAGTTTTCCCATAGCTTTTATGTGCTTTTTCCGTAGCTTTCTCGTAGCTTTTATGTAGCTTTTCCATAGCTTTCCCATAGCTTTTATGTGCTTTTTTCCGTAGTTTTCCCGTAGCTTTTCTGTAGCTAGCACACTCCGCTTACAAACTGAGTGCCCGTGGTTTGATCCCCAGTACGGGTAAAAACATTAGGACGTGTTTCCTTAAGACACCTGCTGTCCATGTTCACCTAGCAGTAATATAAGTACCCAGGTGTTAATCGACTAGTATGGGTCGCATCCTGGGGACAAAATTTACCTAATTTGCAGGAAATGCTCTGCACAACAAGGAACTTTCTATACAGTAGTATGTCATTAATGTCAGCTATGGTCTGTATACCTTGTACATGTACTGGAAATAAAGATTTATTTATTATTATTATTATTATTATTATTATTATTATTATTATTATTATTATTATTATTGTTGTTGTTATTATTATTATTATTATTATTATTATTATTATTATTATTATTATTATTATTATTATTATTATTATTAATAGTTGCATTCCTATATTTGGAGTGTGCCTAGTATGTTACTCTCTATTCGACTTTCAACACACAACTATTGGCCTGTCCTCTAGATCAGCCAATGGAGGGTGACAGTGGTATTAACCAGATTATTATCAACTTAAACTCCTCAGAGGTTCAGTATCAACTAGGATCAGTTTTACTCCGTAATATTCGAGGTTCTTCAAACCTTTCGCCAAATTACATACACGAATAATCAGACACATGTGCAACATCTTGGTATCTTCGTAAACGTTTCTCCATCCATAATTTGGAAGATCGTAGAACTATATACATAAGATAAGGTAATTAGTCCCTTAGCCAATGCCTACGTCTGCTACGTCCGTTACCTAACGGCAGTATATAATCCTCAGTCTTCAAGTCTGTGCTTCAGATTTTTCAACGCTACGGTG
Source organism: Cherax quadricarinatus (assembly GCF_038502225.1). Taxonomy (NCBI): domain Eukaryota; kingdom Metazoa; phylum Arthropoda; class Malacostraca; order Decapoda; family Parastacidae; genus Cherax; species Cherax quadricarinatus. Next base: position 798,805 of record NC_091377.1, read on the forward strand.
CTCTTCACATACATACATACATACATGCATACATACATACATACATACATACATACATACATACATGCTTACAAATAGACTCACAGAGAAGGGGAGGAAAGAAAGGAAACACAGAACTATCTCAACAAATATATGAGAGAGAAAAATGTCACTGTGCTTGTTGTCTCCCGGCCGCCACACAGTGATGTCCTCGCCTCCGTACGACAGAAAAAATCTTTCTTATATTCTGTTCTTTCTAGCCACGACAACTCTCTCTCACTCTCTCTCTCTCTCTCTCTCTCTCTCTCTCTCTCTCTCTCTCTCTCTCTCTCTCTCTCTCTCTCTCTCTCTCTCTCTCTCTCTCTCTCTCTCTCTCTCTCTCTCTCTCTACACAGGGTTTGACAAGGTTAAGTTAAGGATCCCTAGCTTTATTGACAAGCTATTTCAGGTTAAGGATTCCTAACTTTATTGGCAAGCTAAGAGCTGTTACCTACATCAGCTCATTTGAAAGCATTTTTATTGTTATGAGACATACAAGTAGGGAACAGGATGAAGTTGGAGCCATCTGTGGGCCAGCATTTTCATTTGATCAACTGACTTTATCTCGTTGACATCTCTCTCTCTCTCTCTCTCTCTCTCTCTCTCTCTCTCTCTCTCTGTTACTTGCCTCACCTGCCTTCCTAGCATAGCATTTCCTGTGTTACTGTTATTATGAAACACAATCAGGAAACAGGGTGAAGTTGGAGCCAGCTGCGGGCCAGAGATATTTAATTACCCAAGCGACTTTATTCCATTAATATTAGCGTTTTGTGTGACTCCGTACCTGACTCGAGTCATTAGAAGAACAAATGATCTCAAATAAGATTATGTCCTCTAGTATGATACAACCTGTACGTACTTGCCAAAAGAACTTCGTCTAAGACTCCCTATGCGAATTGTGGATTAGCGGTGAACTGTGTTGTAAAATAACACTAAGACTGAAATGTTAGGTTAGGTAAGATTTGTCAGGAAACAGGACAAGTGTTTCTTGAGGCGGGTCATATGATGATCCGTAACTCAAACTTTATCACACGAGACGGCAGCACAGAGCATCATCACTCGGCTATTTCATCGGGCAAAGGAGAGTAAAGGACTACACAACAGATATGAATACTAGAAAAGATACTAGTTCTCTAGAACGAATGAGGACAGAGATCCTGGAGCCTGGCTTCAGTTCTTGTCTCTTTGTGTCTGCCGTGTTTAGAAGCTTCCTGTTTCCATTCCCAGAACAAATGATGTCGGAAGTCCTGCATCTTGGGGAAAAAATCCATCTTGTTGTTGGTATATAGGGTCAATAATAGTTTACACCGTATGTCTTTATTACCCATCATTCTTTTCAAGATTGATGGACTGCATACGTCGACTCCAGGCTGAGGGACTGATTACCTCAAACAACTTCTGATCTTCACAATTCCTTTTTTGTATAGGACTGATGAAGCCACTGTATGGCGAAACGTTTCCTCAGTAAAGATACCCTAGTGTTGTATATATAACTTACCAACTTGTCGGTTCTCTGAACCATTTATCTACACTTCTTGCGTCCGTTGCGTCTAAAAGCGTCCTCCTGATTTCATTCCCAGAACAAATGAAGGTAGAATCCCTGCAGTCCTGTTGGTATATAGGGCCAATGATAGCTTACACCGTATCGAGCCCAGAAAAATCTTTATTGCTTACGTAAACTTCTTGACTCTTCATGTCAGTTGCGTCTAGAAGCGTCCTATTGATTTCATTCGTAGAATAAATAAAGTCTGAAGCGCTGCTGCCTGGGTAGAATCGTTCCCGAGGAATTTTGGATTATTCTAATTTGATCTGTTTCCTTAAAGGTCATTTTTGAAATTGTACATATCGATGCACTAAATAAGCATTGCAAGTGTTTTAATAAATTAATCTCAAATAAACGATACCTCCAGCCGGAGGGCCCCAAGAAAGAAGACAGAAGAAAGAAGAAGACGAACGACACCCCCAACCCGGAGGCCACCGCCGGGTCGCCATCTGGAGAAGACCCGGGCCGGAAGTACCGGCAAATCCCAAATGAATGAATAACTGATAAACACACCGACAAAATATTTGTATGTCTGTATAAGTGTATATTTTGGTAGTGGTGGGTAGTGTTGATGGTGGTAGTGGTGGGTCGTGTTGATGGTGGTAGTGGTGGGTCGTGTTGATGGTGGTAGTGGTGGGTCGTGTTGATGGTGGTAGTGGTGGGTCGTGTTGATGGTGGTAGTGGTGGGTCGTGTTGATGGTGGTAGTGGTGGGTCATGTTGATGGTGGTAGTGGTGGGTCGTGTTGATGGTGGTAGTGGTGGGTCATGTTGATGGTGGTAGTGGTGGGTCATGTTGATGGTGGTAGTGGTGGGTAGTGTTGATGGTGGTAGTGGTGGGTCGTGTTGATGGTGGTAGTGGTGGGTCGTGTTGATGGTGGTAGTGGTGGGTCGTGTTGATGGTGGTAGTGGTGGGTCGTGTTGATGGTGGTAGTGGTGGGTCGTGTTGATGGTGGTGGTGGTGGGTCGTGTTGATGGTGGTGGTGGTGGGTCGTGTTGATGGTGGTAGTGGTGGGTAGTGTTGATGGTGGTAGTGGTGGGTCGTGTTGATGGTGGTAGTGGTGGGTCGTGTTGATGGTGGTAGTGGTGGGTCGTGTTGATGGTGGTGGTGGGTCGCGTTGATGGTGGTAGTGGTGGGTCGTGTTGATGGTGGTAGTGGTGGGTCGTGTTGATGGTGGTAGTGGTGGGTCGTGTTGATGGTGGTGGTGGTGGGTCGTGTTGATGGTGGTGGTGGTGGGTCGTGTTGATGGTGGTAGTGGTGGGTAGTGTTGATGGTTGTAGTGGTGGGTCGTGTTGATGGTGGTAGTGGTGGGTCGTGTTGATGGTGGTAGTGGTGGGTCGTGTTGATGGTGGTGGTGGGTCGCGTTGATGGTGGTAGTGGTGGGTCGTGTTGATGGTGGTAGTGGTGGGTCGTGTTGATGGTGGTAGTGGTGGGTCGTGTTGATGGTGGTAGTGGTGGGTCGTGTTGATGGTGGTAGTGGTGGGTCGTGTTGATGGTGGTAGTGGTGGGTCGTGTTGATGGTGGTAGTGGTGGGTCGTGTTGATGGTGGTAGTGGTGGGTAGTGTGGATGGTGGTGGTGGTGGGTCGTGTTGATGGTGGTGGTGGTGGGTCGCGTTGATGGTGGTAGTGGTGGGTCGTGTTGATGGTGGTAGTGGTGGGTCGTGTTGATGGTGGTAGTGGTGGGTCGTGTTGATGGTGGTAGTGGTGGGTCGCGTTGATGGTGGTAGTGGTGGGTCGTGTTGATGGTGGTAGTGGTGGGTCGTGTTGATGGTGGTGGTGGTGGGTCGTGTTGATGGTGGTAGTGGTGGGTCGTGTTGATGGTGGTGGTGGTGGGTCGTGTTGATGGTGGTAGTGGTGGGTCGTGTTGATGGTGGTGGTGGTGGGTCGTGTTGATGGTGGTAGTGGTGGGTCGAGTTGATGGTGGTAGTGGTGGGTCGTGTTGATGGTGGTAGTGGTGGGTAGTGTTGATGGTGGTAGTGGTGGGTCGTGTTGATGGTGGTAGTGGTGGGTCGCGTTGATGGTGGTAGTGGTGGGTCGTGTTGATGGTGGTAGTGGTGGGTCGTGTTGATGGTGGTTGATGGTGGTAGTGGTGGGTCGTGTTGATGGTGGTAGTGGTGGGTCGCGTTGATGGTGGTAGTGGTGGGTCGTGTTGATGGTGGTAGTGGTGGGTCGTGTTGATGGTGGTGGTGGTGGGTCGTGTTGATGGTGGTAGTGGTGGGTCGTGTTGATGGTGGTGGTGGTGGGTCGCGTTGATGGTGGTAGTGGTGGGTCGTGTTGATGGTGGTAGTGGTGGGTCGTGTTGATGGTGGTAGTGGTGGGTGGGATGGTGGTAGTGGTGGGTCGTGTTGATGGTGGTAGTGGTGGGTCGTGTTGATGGTGGTAGTGGTGGGTCGCGTTGATGGTGGTAGTGGTGGGTCGTGTTGATGGTGGTAGTGGTGGGTCGTGTTGATGGTGGTGGTGGTGGGTCGTGTTGATGGTGGTAGTGGTGGGTCGTGTTGATGGTGGTAGTGGTGGGTCGCGTTGATGGTGGTAGTGGTGGGTCGTGTTGATGGTGGTAGTGGTGGGTCGTGTTGATGGTGGTAGTGGTGGGTAGTGTTGATGGTGGTAGTGGTGGGTCGTGTTGATGGTGGTAGTGGTGGGTCGCGTTGATGGTGGTAGTGGTGGGTCGTGTTGATGGTGGTGGTGGTGGGTCGTGTTGATGGTGGTAGTGGTGGGTCGTGTTGATGGTGGTAGTGGTGGGTCGTGTGGTGATGGTGGTAGTGTTGATGGGTAGTGGTGGGTCGTTGATGGTGGTAGTGGTGGGTCGTGTTGATGGTGGTAGTGTGGTGGTGGTCGTGTTGATGGTGGTAGTGGTGGGTCGCGTTGATGGTGGTAGTGGTGGGTAGTGTTGATGGTGGTAGTGGTGGGTCGTGTGGATGGTGGTAGTGGTGGGTCGCGTTGATGGTGGTAGTGGTGGGTCGTGTGGATGGTGGTGGTGGTGGGTCGTGTTGATGGTGGTAGTGGTGGGTCGTGTTGATGGTGGTAGTGGTGGGTAGTGTGGATGGTGGTGGTGGTGGGTCGTGTTGATGGTGGTGGTGGTGGGTCGCGTTGATGGTGGTAGTGGTGGGTCGTGTTGATGGTGGTAGTGGTGGGTCGTGTTGATGGTGGTAGTGGTGGGTCGTGTTGATGGTGGTAGTGGTGGGTCGTGTTGATGGTGGTAGTGGTGGGTCGTGTGGATGGTGGTGGTGGTGGGTCGTGTTGATGGTGGTAGTGGTGGGTCGTGTTGATGGTGGTAGTGGTGGGTCGTGTTGATGGTGGTTGTGGTGGGTCGTGTTGATGGTGGTGGTGGTGGGTCGTGTTGATGGTGGTAGTGGTGGGTCGTGTTGATGGTGGTAGTGGTGGGTCGTGTTGATGGTGGTAGTGGTGGGTCGTGTTGATGGTGGTAGTGGTGGGTCGTGTTGATGGTGGTAGTGGTGGGTCGTGTGGATGGTGGTGGTGGTGGGTCGTGTTGATGGTGGTAGTGGTGGGTCGTGTGGATGGTGGTGGTGGTGGGTCGTGTTGATGGTGGTAGTGGTGGGTCGTGTTGATGGTGGTAGTGGTGGGTCGTGTTGATGGTGGTAGTGGTGGGTCGTGTTGATGGTGGTAGTGGTGGGTCGTGTTGATGGTGGTAGTGGTGGGTCGTGTTGATGGTGGTAGTGGTGGGTCGTGTTGATGGTGGTGGTGGTGGGTCGTGTTATTGGTGGTGGTGGTGGGTCGTGTTGATGGTGGTAGTGGTGGGTCATGTTGATGGTGGTGGTGGTGGGTCGTGTGGATGGTGGTGGTGGTGGGTCGTGTTGATGGTGGTAGTGGTGGGTCGCGTTGATGGTGGTAGTGGTGGGTCGTGTTGATGGTGGTAGTGGTGGGTCGTGTGGATGGTGGTAGTGGTGGGTCGTGTTGATGGTGGTAGTGGTGGGTCGTGTTGATGGTGGTAGTGGTGGGTCGTGTTGATGGTGGTAGTGGTGGGTCGTGTGGATGGTGGTGGTGGTGGGTCGTGTTGATGGTGGTAGTGGTGGGTCGTGTGGATGGTGGTGGTGGTGGGTCGTGTTGATGGTGGTAGTGGTGGGTCGTGTTGATGGTGGTAGTGGTGGGTCGTGTTGATGGTGGTAGTGGTGGGTCGTGTTGATGGTGGTAGTGGTGGGTCGTGTTGATGGTGGTAGTGGTGGGTCGTGTTGATGGTGGTAGTGGTGGGTCGTGTGGATGGTGGTGGTGGTGGGTCGTGTTGATGGTGGTAGTGGTGGGTCGTGTGGATGGTGGTGGTGGTGGGTCGTGTTGATGGTGGTAGTGTTGGGTCGTGTTGATGGTGGTGGTGGTGGGTCGTGTTGATGGTGGTAGTGGTGGGTCGTGTTGATGGTGGTAGTGGTGGGTCGTGTTGATGGTGGTAGTGGTGGGTCGTGTTGATGGTGGTAGTGGTGGGTCGTGTTGATGGTGGTAGTGGTGGGTCGTGTTGATGGTGGTAGTGGTGGGTCGTGTTGATGGTGGTAGTGGTGGGTCGTGTTGATGGTGGTAGTGGTGGGTCGTGTTGATGGTGGTGGTGGTGGTGATAGTGGTGGTGTTGATGGTAGTGGTGGTGATAGTGGTGGTGTTGATGGTAGTAGTGGTGCTAGTGATGATGTTGATGGTAGTGGTGGTGATACTGGCGGTGATAGTGGCGGTAATAGTGGCGGTGTCAATGGTAGTGGTGGTGATAGTGGTAGTGTTGATGGTAGTGGTGGTGAAAGTGGCGGTGTTATTGGTAGTGGTGGTAATAGTGACGGTGTTGATGGTAGTGGTGGTGATAGTGGCGGTGTTGATGGTAGTGGTGGTGATAGTGGTGGTACTAATGGATAGGAGGTGATCTGAGCCACTGAAAACGTCAGTCACATCGATTATCACCACAACGGAGTCTCTCCTGGAAGCAAAGGGACCAGAAGTTCCCACTTCTCTGATGACTCTTGCAGGAACAGCAGCAGGAAGACTCTTGCAACAGCAGCCGCAGGAAGACTCTTGCAACAACAGCTTCAGGAAGAAGAACAAGAGAAAAACAGAGTGTGAATGAGACAGCAAAGGAAACACCAACAGAAAATGGAGACCCAAAGAAGCAGGAAACGAAGAGAGAGAGTAAAACATAAGGAATAAAATCAGTAATGAAAATAATCTACCCTTGTAAAAATCACTGTATAAAACAGAGAGGAAGAGGAGGCAGGAAATTTTCGGATAGTTCCATAGTCTAATAGTCGTTATGCGCTAGTAGTTCAGTAGTCTCACTACCGTCATGCACAGGTAGTCATGCGGAGTAAAGAGCTCGTTAAGATGCCGAGTGAAGGGGAGGCTGGCACCTCAGAGCCATCTCGGGCTAGGATGGATGCAAATGAGGCTGACAGCGCTGTTGACATTCTGAGGAGGTGTGGCTGCTGCCAGGGTATCTACTGCCATGCTGAGGTGTGGCTTCTGCCAGGGCAGCTGCTGTCATGCTGAGGTGTGGCTGCTGCTAGGGTAGCTGGTGTCATGTTGAGGTGTGGCTGCTGCCAGGGTAGCTACCGTCATGCTGACGTGTGGCTTCTACCAGGGCAGCTACTGTCTTGCTGAGGTGTGGCTGCTGCCAGGGTAGCTGGTGTCATGCTGAGGCGTAGCTGCTAGCCAGGGTAACTACTGTCATGCTGAGGTGTGGCTGCTGCCAGGGTAGCTGGTGACCAGCTGGATCACTAGTGGAGGCAGCTAGTAACCAACCGGATCACTGGTGAAGGCAGCTAAAAACCACCTGGATGACTGGTGAAAGCAGCTGGTGACCAGCTGGATAACTGCTGAAGGTTGTAAAGGACCACGACACACACGGAGAAGCAATAAGCATACTATTTCAGGAGTGGTGACCGGACCATCCTCAGGGAAATAAGAGGACTAATTTAAGGGCTGTGAAATTAAAACCAATAACCCGGGTTTCAGATGCGGCTACCCCCTGGGTCCTCTGGGACTCCTAGCATGCCTGGGACTCTTGGGACCCCTGGGAATAACTAGCCTGCATTGCCTCCTGCGTTTGCAATGACATATTCTCCTAACGTTTAGGTGAGGTGTGGTTGTTGCCTTGTATGAGGGGTGGTGGTGCTGTTGTTGTTGTTGGACATGATGGTGGTGGTGGTGGTAGTGGTGGTGGTGGTGGTGGTGGTGGTGGCGGTGTAAATGATTTTAATGTTATGGCGGTAACAGGAGAGAGAGAGGAGGAGACAGACAGATAGACAAACAGACAGAAACAGAGTGGTAATCAAACCAAGTTTCTTTCCATCCATCAACCCATTCACCAACCCATCTATCAACCCATCCATCAAACTATCCAACAATCCATCCATCGATCCATCCACCAACCCATCAATCAACCCATCCACCAACCCATCAATCAACTCATTCGCCAACTCATCCACCAACCCATCAATCAACCCATCCATCAACCCATCCACCAACCCATCCACCAACCCATCCACCAACCCATCAATCAACCCATCCATCAACCCATCCACCAACCCATCCACCAACCCATCAATCAACCCATCCGTCAACCCATCCGTCAACCCATCCGTCAACCCATCAATCAACCCATCCATCAACCTATCCACCAACCCATCAATCAACCCATCCATCAACCCATCCACCAACCCATCCACCAACCCATCAATCAACCCATCCGTCAACCCATCCGTCAACCCATCCGTCAACCCATCAATCAACCCATCCATCAACCTATCCACCAACCCATCAATCAACCCATCCATCAACCCATCCGTCAACCCATCAATCAAACTATCCATCAACCCATCCACCAACCCATCCACCAACCCATCCACCAACCCATCCACCAACCCATCCACCAACCCATCCACCAACCCATCCATCAACCCATCCATCAACCTATCCACCAATCCATAAAAAATATTAACTTTGACGAATCAACTCATATAATTTCATTCATTAATAATCGAAATAATTCAATGTACAGTATCATCTAAGTAATCTAATATACTCTAAATTACCTAAATAATCTAACTCATATACCGTTTAGGTCATCTATAATTTTAGGTCATCTATAATTTTAGGTCGTCTATAATTTTAGGTCATCTATAATTTTAGGTCATCTATAATTTTAGGTCATCTAGAATTTTAGGTCATTTATAATTTTAGGTCATCTATAATTTTAGGTCATCTATAATTTTAGGTCATCTATAATTTTAGGTCAACTATAATTTTAGGTCATCTAGAATATTAGGTCATCTATAATTTTAGGTCATCTATAATTTTAGGTCATCTATAATTTTAGGTCATCTATAATTTTAGGTCATCTATAATTTTAGGTCAACTATAATTTTAGGTCATCTATAATTTTAGGTCATCTATAATTTTAGGTCATCTATAATTTTAGGTCATCTATAATTTTAGGTCATCTATAATTTTAGGTCAACTATAATTTTAGGTCATCTAGAATATTAGGTCATCTATAATTTTAGGTCATCTATAATTTTAGGTCATCTATAATTTTAGGTCATCTATAATTTTAGGTCATCTATAATTTTAGGTCAACTATAATTTTAGGTCATCTATAATTTTAGGTCATCTATAATTTTAGGTCATCTATAATTTTAGGTCATCTATAATTTTAGGTCATCTATAATTTTAGGTCATCTATAATTTTAGGTCATCTATAATTTTAGGTCATCTATAATTTTAGGTCATCTATAACACTAGTCAACCTAAAGAAAAGAAGTTCATTGTCAAAGATATTTGAAGGTATTTAAGGTATTTCTGTTTTTCTTAATTAGAAAACGGCAGGAGGTTTTTTCAAATGGGCTCTAGTTTGTGAGGTATTGCATACCTAACCTCAATTAACAGGGAACTTAGCCATAACGCGTGTATATATAGCGACAATTGGTATATATAGTTTTAGAAAAAAATTAATTTTAATTTTTAGTGGTTTAATGTTTAACGAAGGGAGTTGTATTAACCACAACGTGACAATTGAATTAGTTATTTTTTTCAAGATATACATGAGTCCTTCACAAAGAGTCTTCTTGAACAATGTATTTTGATACATTTGTGGCGAATATTCTTTGCAAAAATAAGGAAATAATTTCACTGATTTTGTACAGTAAGCTTCCTATATGGTTTGCTAAACCTGTGTAGAACACTTACGACACTGGGAAATTAGGCAAAGACAGAGCTTAAATTTCAGTGTGTCTATGGTATGGAGAGAGTCGATAAACCACCACGACCATTGTTATTTCTCTATGGTGAATATGAAAGGTTTTAATCGATACAAGAAAGTCAAGCGGGAACATCCTGATCTGGAGTCAGCAAGGAGACCTGTGCCACACAGCGACGGTGTTACCATACCAGTGTTTACAACACTGGATGACCTTCCATTGTCAGATGTTGAAGACTCTCAGTGTTTAGGATGTAACACGGGTGATAGCAGTGGAAGTGAATATGAAGTAATTATTCCAGCACCCCAGCAGTTCTCCCGAGAAGAACTCAATGATCTGGGACGTGACCTCAGTCTATCAAAGAAAGCATTTGAACTTGCAGCATCCAGACTAAAAAATAAGAACTGTCTACAACAAGAAGATAAAAATAACAGCTTATCTGACAAAAGACGTTGAACTTCTTCCTTACTTCAGCCAAGATGAACAACTAGTATACTGCAATAGCATCCTTGAACATCTCCTTCGAATGGAACTTGAACATCAACCAAGAGATTGACGACTGTTTAGAGACAGCTCCAACAGAAGCTCGAAATGTGTCTTACTGCAGAATGGTAACCATTATGCATCTCTTGCAATTGCTCGCTCAACAAAACTGTGCTAATGACCAGCATTGCAAAAATCTTACAAGCATCATTTCCACATACAGTAATCAATAATTTGTGAATTATCTTTCTAAGTTAATCTGTTATTACATAGAATGAAGTACAGTATGAATTACTTTTGACTTTCTCACGATGTAGAAATGTAATTGCAATGCCATTTGTAAAATAGCCCCCACCTGATCAATATAATTTCCATATATTTTTGTTTTTCGAAAGGATACCAAATTTATCAAAATAATTCATCAGATCTGTAATTCATTAGATATATAGGTCATCAGATCTATAATTCATCAGATCTATAATTCACCAGATTTGTAATCATTAGATGTATAATTCATCAGATGTATAATCCATTAGATCTATAATTCATCAGATCTATAATTCATGAGGTCTATAATTCATGAGGTCTATAATTCATTAGATGTATAATTCATCAGATCTATAATTCAACAGATCTATAAATCATCAGATCTATAATTCAAGTAATCTCCTCCTTAACTAAAGAAATAATTACCTAATTTCTAAGTTAATTATTCCGCCTTTTAAACTAATTATTCAACTAATAATTCGTTACATAATTAGTCTATCATTAACTATCATATAATTTACCTATCATGTGTAGTAAATTTTTATATGTTTCATATTCCCTATAATAATTCTGTCAAAGAACCTCCGTACAAAAATTATAATAATTGATTTTAAATAATTATTAACAACTTTGATCAGTTATGAGCTCTGATTAACTTGTTATAATTATATCAAAATTCGTTAATTTTTTTTTTTTTTTTTTGGGGGGGGGGGGTTTAAAACGCTTTTATGAGATGTGTTGTGACGTGTCGTCACACGTGACGTGTTATGTAGTGTGTTACGTTATATTTCGTCACATTATATGTGACGTTCGTGTGTATTCGTACGTTTCTAGGACTTGGTGTGGGTAGATAGATGCCGGAATGAGTTTGTGTAACGTAACGTGAGTTTGTGTAACGTAACGTGAGTTTGTGTAACGTAGCGTGAGTTTGTGTAACGTAACGTGAGTTTGTGTAACGTAACGTGAGTTTGTGTAACGTAACGTGAGTTTGTGTAACGTGAAGTAACGTAACGTAACGTTACGTAGCGTAATCATAAACTAATCTAACGTGTTATAACCTAACCTAATATGACTTATTCTAGCCTATCCTGACCTGTCTTGAACTATCCTAACTTATTTAGCCTTGAGTTCCCTTGTCTTGTCTTGTCTTGTCTTGTCTTGTCTTGTCTTGTCTTGTCTTGTCTTGTCTTGCCTTGTCTTGCCTTGCCTTGCCTTGCCTTGCCTTGCCTTGCCTTGCCTTTTGTTGTGTTGTCTTGTAGTGTGTTGTCTTGTGTTGTGTTGTCTTGCCTTGCCTTGCCTTGCCTTGCCTTGTCTTGTCTTGTGTTGTCTTGTCTTATCTTGTCTTGTCTTGTCTTGTCTTGTCTTGCCTTGCCTTGCCTTGTCTTGTGTTGTCTTGTCTTGTGTAGTCTTGTGTTGTCTTGTGTTGTCTTGTGTTGTCTTGTCTTGTGTTGTCTTGTCTCGTGTTGTCTTGCCTTGCCTTGTCTTGTGTTGCCTTGTCTTGTGTTGTCTTGTGTTGTGTTGTCTTGTGTTGTCTTGTGTTGTGTTGTCTTGTGTTGTCTGGCCTTGCCTTGCCTTGTCTTGTCTTGTGTTGTCATGTCTTATCTTGTGTTGTGTTGTGTTGTCTTGTCTTGTCTTGTCTTGTCTTGTCTTACCTTGCCTTGCCTTGTCTTGTGTTGCCTTGTCTTGTGTTGTGTTGTCTTGTGTTGCCTTGTGTTGTGTTGTGTTGTGTTGTGTTGTGTTGTGTTGTGTTGTCTTGTCTTGTCTTGTCTTGTCTTGTCTTGTCTTGTGTTGTCTTGTGTTGTCTTGTGTTGTCTTGCCTTGTCTTGTGTTGTCTTGTCTTGTGTTGTGTTGTGTTGTGTTGTCTTGTGTTGTCTTGCGTTGTCTTGTGTTGTGTTGTGTTGTGTTGTCTTGTCTTGTGTTGTCTTGTGTTGTCTTGCCTTGTCTTGTGTTGTCTTGTCTTGTGTTGTGTTGTGTTGTGTTGTCTTGTGTTGTCTTGTGTTGTCTTGTGTTGTGTTGTGTTGTCTTGTCTTGTGTTGTCTTGTGTTGTCTTGTGTTGTCTTGTGTTGTCTTGTGTTGTCTTGTGTTGTCTTGTGTTGTCTTGTGTTGTCTTGTGTTGTCTTGTGTTGTCTTGTGTTGTCTTGTGTTGTCTTGCCTTGTCTTGTGTTGTCTTGTGTTGTGTTGTGTTGTGTTGTGTTGTCTTGTGTTGTCTTGCGTTGTGTTGTGTTGTCTTGTGTTGTCTTGCGTTGTCTTGTGTTGTCTTGTGTTGTGTTGTGTTGTCTTGTCTTGTGTTGTCTTGTGTTGTCTTGTGTTGTCTTGTGTTGTCTTGTGTTGTCTTGTGTTGTCTTGTGTTGTCTTGCCTTGTCTTGTGTTGTCTTGTCTTGTGTTGTCTTGTGTTGTCTTGTGTTGTCTTGTGTTGTCTTGTGTTGTGTTGTGTTGTCTTGTGTTGTCTTGCGTTGTCTTGTGTTGTCTTGTGTTGTCTTGTGTTGTCTTGCGTTGTCTTGTGTTGTCTTGTGTTGTCTTGCGTTGTCTTGTGTTGTGTTGTGTTGTCTTGTGTTGTCTTGCGTTGTCTTGTGTTGTCTTGTGTTGTCTTGTGTTGTCTTGTGTTGTCTTGTGTTGTCTTGCGTTGTCTTGTGTTGTGTTGTGTTGTCTTGTGTTGTCTTGCGTTGTCTTGTGTTGTCTTGTGTTGTCTTGTGTTGTCTTGTGTTGTCTTGTGTTGTCTTGCGTTGTCTTGTGTTGTGTTGTGTTGTGTTGTGTTGTGTTGTCTTGTGTTGTGTTGTGTTGTGTTGTCTTGTGTTGTCTTGTGTTGTCTTGTGTTGTCTTGCGTTGTCTTGTGTTGTGTTGTGTTGTCTTGTGTTGTCTTGTGTTGTGTTGTCTTGTGTTGTCTTGTGTTGTCTTGTGTTGTCTTGTGTTGTCTTGCCTTGTGTTGTCTTGTGTTGTGTTGTGTTGTGTTGTCTTGTGTTGTCTTGTGTTGTGTTGTCTTGTGTTGTCTTGTGTTGTGTTGTCTTGTGTTGTCTTGTGTTGTCTTGTGTTGTCTTGTGTTGTCTTGCCTTGTGTTGTGTTGTGTTGTGTTGTGTTGTGTTGTCTTGTGTTGTCTTGTGTTGTGTTGTGTTGTCTTGTCTTTTCTTGTCTTGTTTTGCCTCAGAAAAGAAAATCTTAACCCTCATATCAGGTTATGGCTAGAAATAGAACTCCGTAAGAAAACGAACGCATTAAGGTAGTTAATTAGGGGGCATCGCCCCCCTCGACCCGGTCCCAGGACACGCCAGCCCTAACGTCAGTTTTTTTCAGAAAGCCACAATTAATTAAACCATATGAACGTTTGGACATTTTTTGCCCCCTTTCAAAAATATTTAATTACAAAATTGATATCAAAGTCTTATGACATCATTTCAAAACATCAGTTCTGATGATGGTGATCGTTTACCCGAAAAATTTATACGTGATGGTCACCTATTATGATGCTTGGATGCATGATATCAAAGAGAGAGTGCTAGTCCACACATAACCAGGAGAGAGAGAGAGAGAGAGAGAGAGAGAGAGAGAGAGAGAGAGAGAGAGAGAGAGAGAGAGAGAGAGAGAGAGAGAGAGAGAGAGAGAGAGAGAGAGAGAGAGAGAGAGAGAGATGCACCTGCACCCACCTCTTAGGCGTGTATTCATCTATATGTACTCATCTATATGTAGTTGCAGGGGTCGATTCATAGCTCCTGGACCCGCCTCTTCGCTAGTTGCTACTAGGTCCTGTCTCTCCCTGCTCCAAGACCCTTATCGTATCTCATCTTAAAGGTATGTGTGTGTTTGTGTGTGTTTGTGTGTGTTTGTGTGTGTTTGTTTGTGTGTGTGTGTGTGTGTGTGTGTGTGTGTGTGTGTGTGTGTGTGTGTGTGTGTGTGTGTGTGTGTGTGTGTGTGTGTGTGTGTGTGTGTGTGTGTGTGTGTGTATGTGTGTGTTTGTGTGTGTGTGTGTGTACTCACCTATTTGTACTCACCTATTTGTGGTTGCAGGGGTCGAGTCCTAGCTCCTGGCCCCGCCTCTTCACCGGTTGCTACTAGACCCTCTCTCTCCCCGCTCCATGAGCTTCATCAAACCTCGTCTTAAAACTGTGTATGGTTCCTGCCTCCACTACGTCATTTTCTAGGCTATTCCACTGCCTTACAACTCTATGACTGAAGAAATACTTCCTACTATCTCTCTGACTCATTTGTGTCTTCAACTTCCAATTGTGGCCTCTTGTTTCTGTGTCCCCTCCCTGGAACATCCTGTCTTTGTCCACCTTGTCTATTCCACGCAGTATTTTATATGTCGTTATCATGTCTCCCCTGACCCTCCTGTCCTCCAGTGTCGTCAGGCCGATTTCCCTTAATCTTTCTTCATAGGACATTCCCCTTAGCTCTGGAACTAACCTTGTTGCAAACCTTTGTACTTTCTCTAGTTTCTTGACGTGCTTTATCAAGTGCGGGTTCCAAACAGGTGCTGCATACTCCAGTATGGGCCTGACATACACGGTGTACAGTGTCTTGAATGATTCCTTACTAAGGTGTCGGAATGCTGTTCTCAGGTTTGCCAGGCGCCCATATGCTGCAGCAGTTATCTGATTGATGTGTGCTTCCGGAGACATGCTCGGTGTTATACTCACCCCAAGATCTTTCTCCTTGAGTGAGGTTTGCAGTCTTTGGCCACCTAGCCTATACTCTGTCTGTGGTCTTCTGTGCCCTTCCCCTATCTTCATGACTTTGCATTTGGCAGGATTAAATTCGAGAAGCCATTTGCTGGACCAGGTGTCCAGTCTGTCCAGGTCTCTTTGAAGTCCTGCCTGGTCCTCATCAGATTTAATTCTCCTCATTAACTTCACATCATCTGCAAACAGGGACACTTCTGAGTCTAACCCTTCCGTCATGTCGTTCACATATACCAAAAATAGCACTGGTCCTAGGACCGACCCCTGTGGGACCCCGCTCGTCACAGGTGCCCACTGTGATACATCATTACGTACCATGACTCGTTGTTGCCTCCCTGTCAGGTATTCTCTGATCCATTGCAGTGCCCTTCCTGTTATATGCGCCTGATGCTCTAGCTTCTGCACTAATCTCTTGTGAGGAACTGTGTCAAAGGCCTTCTTGCAGTCCAAGAAGATGCAATCAACCCACCCCTCTCTCTCTTGTCTTACTTCTGTTATTTTATCATAAAACTCCAGAAGGTTTGTGACACAGGATTTGCCTTCCGTGAATCCGTGCTGGTGTGCATTTATACTCCTGTTCCGTTCCAGGTGCTCCACCACTCTCCTCCTGATAATCTTCTCCATAATTTTGCATACTATACACGTCAATGACACAGGTCTATAGTTTAGTGCCTCTTTTCTGTCTCCTTTTTTGAAAATGGGAACTACATTTGCTGTCTTCCATACCTCAGGTAGTTGCCCAGTTTCCAGGGATGTGTTGAAGATTGTGGTAAGTGGTACGCACAACATATCTGCTCCCTCTCTAAGGACCCATGGAGAGATGTTGTCCGGTCCCATTGCCTTTGAGGTATCGATGTCCCTTAGCAGTTTCTTCACCTCCTCCTCATCTGTATGTATGTCGTCCAACACTTGTTGGTGTATTCCTTGTTGGTGTCCCCATCTGGTCTGTCCCCCCAGAGTCCTTCCTGTCTCTACTGTAAATACTTCCTTAAATCTCGTGTTGAGCTCCTCACATACCTCTTGATCGTTTCTTGTGAGTTCCCCACCTTCTTTCCTCAGCCTTATCACCTGGTCCTTGACTGTTGTCTTCTTCCTAATGTGGCTATACAGCAGTTTCGGGTCAGATTTGACTTTCGATGCTATGTCGTTTTCATACTGTCTCTGGGCCTCCCTCCTTATCTGCGCATACTCGTTTCTGGCTCTTCTACTAATCTCCTTGTTTTCCTGGGTCCTATGCCTCCTGTACCTTTTCCATTCTCTGTTGCACTTAGCTTTTGCCTCCCTACACCTTCGGGTAAACCAAGGACTCGTCTTGGTCTTCCTATTATTTCTGTTTCCCTTGGGAACAAAACTTTCCTCTGCCTCCTTGCACTTTGTTGCCACATATTCCATCATCTCGTTTACTGATTTTCCTACCATTTCTCTGTCCCACTGAACCTCCTGCAGGAAGTTTCTCATACCTGTGTAGTCCCCCCTTTTATAGTTTGGCCTGTCCCCTTCAGTTCCTGTTACCTTCTCCACTTGTAACTCTACTATATAGTCAAAACTCAGAACCACATGATCGCTAGCTCCAAGGGGCCTCTCGTAAGTGATGTCCTCGATGTCTGAACTGCTCAGGGTGAACACAAGATCCAGTCTTGCTGGCTCATCCTCCCCTCTCTCTCTGGTTGTGTCCCTGACATGTTGATGCATGAGGTTTTCAAGTACCACATCCATCATCTTTGCTCTCCATGTTTCGGGACCCCCATGTGGCTCCAGGTTTTCCCAGTCGATCTCCCTGTGGTTGAAATCGCCCATTACCAGTAACTTTGCTCTGCTCGAGTGAGCTCTTCTTGCCACCTCAGCCAGTGTGTCCACCATCACCCTGTTGTTTTCTTCGTACTCCTCTCTTGGCCTCCTGCAGTTCTGTGGTGGGTTATACATCACTCCAATGACTACTTTATGTTCTCCGGACTGAATTGTACCTACAATGTAGTCTCTTTCTCCAATCATGTCCATGCCTTCCATTTCCTCAAATCCCCATTGGTGTTTTATGAGCAGTGCAACCCCTCCTCCCCCTCTACTCCTTC
>NC_091377.1:823535-846035 GCF_038502225.1 Cherax quadricarinatus
TCCTCTCAGTATTTTATATGTTGTTATCATGTCTCCCCTATCCCTCCTGTCAGGTAGGGTTTCCTTAACCTCTCCTCGTACGACAAACCCCTTAGTTTCGGGACTAGTCTTGTTGCTAACCTTTGCACATTCCCTAATTTCTTGACGTGTTTGACCAGGTTATGGGTTCCATACCAGTTCTGCATACCTATCTGTCTACCTATCCCTTCTGTCTACCTATCTCTTCTGTCTACCTATCCCCACTGTCTACCTATCCCTTCTATCTACCTATTCCCTCTGTCTCATCCTCCTTCCCTAGACACTCCTCTACATCCCTCTGTCTACTTATTCCCTCCCTCTACCTATCCCCTCTGTCTACCATTCCCTCTCTCATCCTCCTTCAATAGTCACTCCTGTACATCCCTTTGTCTCCCTATCTCCCTGTCTACCTATCCCTCCTGTCTACCTATCCCTCCTGTCTACCTATTCCTCCTGTCTACCTATCCCTCCTGTCTACCTATCCCTCCTGTCTATCTATCCCTCCTGTATACCTATTCCTCCTCTCTACCTATTCCTATTGTCTACCTATCCCTCCTGTCTACCTATCCCATCTGTCTACCTATCCCTCCTGTCTACCAATCCCCTCCATCTCACCCTCCGTCTCGCCTCTCTGGAGCAACTCAAGACGGGAAAATTCTTAAGAACATTCAGAATGAAGTAGGAATGACCGGAAGTGACTTCATGCATCATTCAAGTGACAGCGGCTTCCAGCGTGAAGTCACAGAATGAGATACACTTTCCAGCACAATAAAACACTTTAAAACCTTAACATGGCCCTAAGTTCGATAATTAAGTTCGCTTTAAATACAAAAAGAGTCTAAAAGATATAAATAATTTCAATATATATGTGACCATTTCAATGTATAATATATATATATATATATATATATATATATATATATATATATATATATATATATATATATATATATATATATATATATATATATATATATATATATATATATATATATTTATATATTTATTTATATGTATGTATATAAAATGTAGAAGGTGGAAAATGAAGAAAAAAGAAGGCTGATGGAAAGAGAGGAAGCAAGAAGGAAGAGAAAGTGATAGATAGATAGATAGATAGATAGAGGAGAGAGAGAGAGAGAGTGAGAGAGAGAGAGAGAGAGAGAGAGAGAGAGAGAGAGAGAGAGAGAGAGAGAGTGAGAGAGAGAAAGCAAGAAGGAAGAGAGAGAGAGAGAGACAGAGAGAGAGAGAGAGAGAGAGAGAGAGAGAGAGAGAGAGAGAGAGAGAGAGCAAGAAGAGAGAGAGAGAGAGAGAGAGAGAGAGAGAGAGAGAGAGAGAGAGAGAGAGAGAGAGAGAGGAGAGAGAGAATCCCTAGTTTTTTTGATTGTTACTTTGAGTTAGAGGTTAAGATCTGAATTCTTTATTATGCTAAGAGCATATTCACTCAAGTCATTTGAAAGCATTTTTATTATGAGACATACGAGTAGGGAACAGGATGAAGTTGGAGCCATCTGTGGGCAGCATTTTCATTTGATCAACTGACTTTATAATGATGTCAACGAGATGAAGTCACTGGATCAAATGAAAATGCTGGCCCACAGATGGCTCCAACTTCATCTTGTTCCCTACTTGTATGTCTCATAACAATAAAAATGCTTTCAAATGAGCTGATGTATAGCTCTTAGCTTCGAATAAAGATAGGAATCCTTAACCTGTAAATAGCTTGCCAACAAAGTTAGGAATCCTTTAACCTGTAAATAGCTTACAATAAAGCTAGGATCCTTAACCTTGTCAAAACCTGTGTAAAAAAAAAAAAAAAAGAGAGAGAGCGAGAGAGAGAGAGAGAGAGAGAGAGAGAGAGAGAGAGAGAGAGAGAGAGAGAGAGAGAGAGAGAGAGAGAGAGAGAGAGAGAGAGAGAGAGAGAGAGAGAGAGAGAGAGAGAGAGAGAGAGGGAGAGAGAGAGAGAGAAAGCAAGAAGGAAGAGAGAAGATGCAGTAGGAAATCGTTCAAGAAATTTCCTTTTTTATGTTTGCAGGTCATTTTACTGGAGTGCTGAACCGCGTCCAGAATTAACAAGACACTTTGGGTACTAATCCTGAGGCGCTGTGGGAGTGTGTGGGGGGAGGAGGAAGTGTGGGAGTGTGTGGGGGGAGGAGGAAGTGTGGGAGTGTGTAGGTGAATGTGTGTGTGTGGGGGGAGTGTGGATGAGTGTGTGGGTGAGTGAGGTAGAGTGTGAGGGGGAACTGTGGGTGATTGTGGGAGTATGGAAGAATGTGGGTGAGTGTGGGAGTGTGGCAGAATGTGGGTGAGTGTGGGAGTGTGGCAGAATGTGGGTGAGCGTGGGAGTGTGGCAGAATGTGGGTGAGTGTGGGAGTGTGGCAGAATGTGGGTGAGTGTGGGAGTATGGCAGAATGTGGGTGAGTGTGGGAGTGTGGCAGAATGTGGGTGAGTGTGGGAGTATGGCAGAATGTGGGTGAGTGTGGGAGTGTAGCAGAATGTGGGTGAGTGTGGCAGAATGTGGGTGAGTGTGGGAGTGTGGGAAGTGTGCACAGAAGAGAAAAGAAGGGCGTAGGAAAGAATCAGAGAGCGTGGGAAAGAATGAGAGAGCGTGAGAAAGAATGAGAGAGCGTGGGAAAGAATGAGAAAGCGTGGGAAAGAATGAGAGAGCGTGGGAAAGATTGAGAGAGAGTGGGAAAGAATGACAGACCGTGGGAAAGAATGAGAGACCGTGAGAAACTAAATTCCCAAACATCACTTTCCAGCACACTCTCCCACATCAGTTCAATGCACCAGGTTCGGTCCCTTTCGAAGTGTCTTGCGTGATCAGCTGAACCTCACCACTGGGCCTCGTGAATATATAATACTCGGAATATACTTGTTTTAAAATGATATACCCAATTTCAAAGCAGTTTATTTTAAGTTTGGGTCTATTATTTTGAAACACTCTATTACGGAGTTTTGGTTTCGGGTGTAGTGTGTTGCTTTCTGCTGCTTGAAGCTGCGTATTGGAAATTTGTTGTGTGTAATGGTATTTGTACACACAGGTATCGTGCATGTACACTTAGAGAAGGGATTTGTATATAGAGGAGGAGAAAGAGGAGGAAGAAGAGGATGAGGACAATGAGGAGACAACGGCTGGCAAGATTTCAAGTCTGTGTATAGGAGTGGCAAGTAGGTGGTTCTAGCCAGGCGCCAGGCTGACTGCTGACACAACCGCTACTGCTAATTTTGGCTGTTAACGGTACCGTTACTGCTGACTTCTTGTGCTACCGTCACAAGTGTTTATGACGGCTGACACAACCATTTCTGTGCTGACAGCTGACTTCTGACACTGCTGTCACCGGTACTGTTGACAGCTGACACAACTATTTCTGGTGCTGCTGACACCATCAGTTCTGGTGCTGCTGACACCACCAGTTCTGGTGCTGCTGACACCACCAGTTCTGGTGCTGCTGACACCAGCAGTTCCGGTGCTGCTGACACCAGCAGTTCCGGTGCAGCTGACACCAGCAGTTCTGGTGCTGCTGACACCAGCAGTTCTGGTGCTGCTGACACCACCAGTTCTGGTGCTGCTGACACCACCAGTTCTGGTGCTGCTGACACCACCAGTTCTGGTGCTGCTGACACCACCAGTTCTGGTGCTGCTGACACCACCAGTTCTAGTGCTGCTGACACCACCAGTTCTGGTGCTGCTGACACCACCAGTTCTGGTGCTGTTGACACCACCAGTTCTGGTGCTGCTGACACCACCAGTTCTGGTGCTGCTGACACCAGCAGTTCTGGTGCTGCTGACACCACCAGTTCTGGTGCTGCTGACACCAGCAGTTCTGGTGCTGCTGACACCACCAGTTCTGGTTCTGCTGACACCACCAGTTCTGGTGCTGCTGACACCACCAGTTCTGGTGCTGCTGACACCACCAGTTCTGGTGCTGCTGACACCACCAGTTCTGGTGCTGCTGACACCACCAGTTCTGGTGCTGCTGACACCACCAGTTCTGGTGCTGCTGACACCACCAGTTCTGGTGCTGCTGACACCACCAGTTCTGGTGCTGCTGACACCACCAGTTCTGGTGCTGCTGACACCACCAGTTCTGGTGCTGCTAACACCACCAGTTCTGGTGCTGCTGACACCACCAGTTCCGGTGATGCTGACACCACCAGTTCTGGTGCTGCTGACACCACCAGTTCTGGTGCTGCTGACACCACCAGTTCTGGTGCTGCTGACACCACCAGTTCTGGTGCTGCTGACACCACCAGTTCTGGTGCTGCTGACACCACCAGTTCTGGTGCTGCTGACACCACCAGTTCTGGTGCTGTTGACACCACCAGTTCCGGTGCTGCTGACACCACCAGTTCTGGTGCTGCTGACACCACCAGTTCCGGTGATGCTGACGTTCCAACAACCGCTGACGCCCCCATCACTAACGTTTCTCAGCTGTCAGCGTTACTTCAGCACTTTACATGGTGAGCTAAACCCGTGTGGGTCAATCAGTGGGCCGAGAAGAGGGTGAAGGCTCGATCCTCCGTCTCTGGGAGTCATTCAAAAATCATCCAACCGAAACTCCGGAAAAAAAGCTCTTCATCCAAGGAAATTAGGGCTGGCATCTTGAAAAATTTTAAAATGTAATTAGCATTTCATTGCATTTCAGTTTTTATTTAAAAAAAATCGATATGATTACGTCTATTTCTAAAATACTTAGAATTTCTTTTGACATAGAGACCTGTTTTTTCTAACATTAGACTATTATCAATATCGTTTTTAAGTATATTTGTTTAATAAAAGCTGTTTACGAAGCTTAATGGACAGCTTTATTAAGCTTAATGAGCTCTTCAATTATAATTTTGCATTTACTGCTGTTCTGGAAGCTCATTGTGTTTATATTTATGAGAGGCCATCACCAACAGCCTGGGTGGTCATAAACCCAGTCGATTCATGGTTGTGGGTGGCGTCCTGAGTATTGTGTGTATGTCTCGTGTGTAGGTGAGTGTGTGTGTGTGTGTGTGTGTGTGTGTGTGTGTGTGTGTGTGTGTGTGTGTGTGTGTGTGTGTGTGTGTGTACTCACCTAGTAGTGGTTGCACTGGTCGATTCATAGCTCCTGGCCCCGCCTCGTCACTGGTCGCTACTGGGTCACTCGCTGAACCATGAGCTATATCATACCTCTGCTGTGTGTGTGTGTGTGTGTGTGTGTGTGTGTGCTTTCCTTGCATAGTTGTGTGCCTCATGTATTGACTGTCCTCTGTGTTTGGTGTCTCATTCGTAGTGTCTCATGTATTTAAGAAGAACGACGAATATTAATATTCAGCAAGAACACAGATACAAATATTGAATATAGGCGACAGACAGTACTCATTATCTACATATCACATGATCTAGCAAGTATCAGTAACTACATATCACATGAACTAGCAAGTATCAGTAACTACATATCACATGGGCTAGCAAGTATCAGTAACTACATATCACATGAACTAGCAAGTATCAGTAACTACATATCACATGGGCTAGCAAGTATCAGTAACTACATATCACATGAACTAGCAAGTATCAGTAACTACATATCACATGGGCTAGCAAGTATCAGTAACTACATATCACATGAACTAGCAAGTATCAGTAACTACATATCACATGAACTAGCAAGTATCAGTAACTACATATCACATGAACTAGCAAGTATCAGAAACTACATATCACATGAACTAGCAAGTATCAGTAACTACATATCACATGAACTAGCAAGTATCAGTAACTACATATCACATGAACTAGCAAGTATCAGTAACTACATATCACATGAACTAGCAAGTAACAGTAACTACATATCACATGAACTAGCAAGTATCAGTAACTACATATCACATGAACTAGCAAGTATCAGAAACTACATATCACATGAACTAGCAAGTATCAGTAACTACATATCACATGAACTAGCAAGTATCAGTAACTACATATCACATGAACTAGCAAGTATCAGTAACTACATATCACATGAACTAGCAAGTATCAGTAACTACATATCACATGAACCTAGCAAGTATCAGTAACTACATATCATGAACTAGCAAGTATCAGAAACTACATATCACATGAACTAGCAAGTATCAGTAACTACATATCACATGAACTAGCAAGTATCAGAAACTACATATCACATGAACTAGCAAGTAACAGTAACTACGTATCACATGAACTAGCAAGTATCAGTAACTACATATCACATGAACTAGCAAGTATCAGAAACTACATATCACATGAACTAGCAAGTATCAGTAACTACATATCACATGAACTAGCAAGTATCAGTAACTACATATCACATGAACTAGCAAGTATCAGTAACTACATACCACATGAACTAGCAAGTATCAGTAACTACATACCACATGAACTAGCAAGTATCAGTAACTACATACCACATGAACTAGCAAGTATCAGTAACTACATATCACATGAACTAGCAAGTATCAGTAACTACATATCACATGAACTAGCAAGTATCAGTAACTACATATCACATGAACTAGCAAGTATCAGAAACTACATATCACATGAACTAGCAAGTATCAGTAACTACATATCACATGAACTAGCAAGTATCAGTAACTATATATCACATGAACTAGCAAGTATCAGTAACTACATATCACATGAACTAGCAAGTATCAGTAACTACGTATCACATGAACTAGCAAGTATCAGTAACTACATATCACATGAACTAGCAAGTATCAGTAACTACATATCACATGAACTAGCAAGTATCAGTAACTACATATCACATGAACTAGCAAGTATCAGTAACTACATACCACATGAACTAGCAAGTATCAGTAACTACATATCACATGAACTAGCAAGTATCAGTAACTACATATCACATGAACTAGCAAGTATCAGTAACTACATATCACATGAACTAGCAAGTATCAGTAACTACATATCACATGAACTAGCAAGTATTAGTAACCAAACATTGTGGCTTATTTGTATTACGGTGACGAGGTCTTTAGGCCCTCCCTCAGGATGCGACCTATGACAGTCGACTTAGCACCTAGTTATATATTTCCCACTAGGTATGCTGAGACAGCAGATGTTAGTAAACCTGCCTATACCACCCGCCTGGCCCAGAATCAAACCTGGGTCCTCCGGTTGTAAGCCGAGAGCTAACACTGATCTACGGCAGGAAAATGACAAAACAAGACTTATATACGATGCCAGAGGCAGTAAAACTTGTGGAAATAGTTCCATTTGATAGAGGAAGCAACATTACGTGGGTGTAAACAAAGGGCCAAGCGCATCAGCATCAGACATCAGATGGCAGACCAGAGAGGCCCAGCTTCTCCCTACGAGCCCCGTGAGGGCGGTGACTGTGGCTAGGCCTGGGGACACTTGGTCCCTAAGATGACGGGGTACTTGTACCTTCTCCCATGGGAGACTTAGGTCTCGAGATACTCCCCAGATAGGGAGCCAAGGCCGGGTCACCACTACTTGGAAAAGACCCGGGCCGGGAGAGTACCGGCGAATAATTAAAAAATATCATGAATGTGAGACGGGATGTGAAGTTAAACTGCCAGTTTTATGGAGAGTTAAGACCCTCACAGCCCAGGTTAACAAGACTTTGGAGCAGGAAAATCCTGCCTCTCAACTAGTAGGCAGAAATCCCAGCCTATAGAAGATAAAACAGGCGTTCTGTTCATGAATTTTGCTGAGGTAGTTAAGAAAGTGTGACCATCAACTGATTACTCATAGATATAATTATTTTAATAGCTCATAATGCAATTAATACGTCTGATAGCTTATTAATGCAATTAATACGTCTGATAGCTCATTAATGCAATTAATACGTCTGGTAGCTTATTAATGCAATTAATACGTCTGATAGCTCATTAATGCAATTAATACGTCTGATAGCTTATTAATGCAATTAATACGTCTGATAGCTCATAATACAATTAATACGTCTGATAGCTCATTAATGCAATTAATACGTCTGATAGCTTATTAATGCAATTAATACGTCTGATATCTCATAATGCAATTAATACGTCTGATAGCTCATAATGCAATTAATACGTCTGATAGCTTATTAATGCAATTAATACGTCTGATATCTCATAATACAATTAATACGTCTGATAGCTCATTAATGCAATTAATACGTCTGATAGCTCATAATGCAGTTAATACGTCTGATAGCTCATTAATACAACTAATGTCTTATAGCTCATTAATACAGTTAATACGTCTGATAGCTAATAATGCAATTAATACGTCTGATAGCTAATTAATACAATTAATGCGTCTGATGGCTCATTAATACAACTAATACGTCTGATAGCTCATAATGCAATTAATACGTCTGATAGCTCATTAATACAATTAATACGTCTGATAGCTCATTAATACAATTAATACGTCTGATAGCTCATTATACAGTTAATACGTCTGATGCACATTAATACAATAAATACGTCTGATAGCTCATTATACAATTAATACGTCTGATAGCTCATTAATACAGTTAATACGTCTGATAGCTCATTAATACAATTAATACGTCTGATAGCTAATAATGCAATTAATACGTCTGATAGCTCATTAATACAATTAATACGTCTGATAGCTCATAATGCAATTAATGCGTCTGATAGCTCATTAATGCAATTAATACGTCTGATAGCTCATAATGCAATTAATACGTCTGATAGCTCATTAATACAATTAATAACGTCTGATAGCTCATTAATACAATTAATGTGCTTAAAACAGTTAGTAAATTGATATTCTAATTCTTAATAAAACAGTCAAAAAAAGGGATTGTAAACAAAATAACATCAAATTTCAGCGACAAACTTTGGATCCCAACATTCTGGCATCTATACTTTTTATCATCTTCCTTATAGCGCGTGTACAAGGTATATAGACCATAGCTGATCAGTGACATACTGCTATATAGAAAGCCCCTTATGCAGAGTATTTAGGGCAAATTTGGCCAGTTTTGTCCCAGGATGCGACCCAACAGATACAGATACTAATGCCGGAAAAAAAATCCCCCCCCAGTACCAACAATACCACCAGTCCGATAACATTCTTCTTTGCAAATATACAGGGTCTAAAGCCAGCAACAAACAACAAAATACCTTTCATCCGTGGACTGCTTGCAGAGGCAAAGGCAATGTTCGCGGCTTTCACTGAGACCCACATAAAGGATCACTTAGACAACGAAATATGGATCCCAGGTTACAACCTATACAGATGTGACAGAGTGAACAGGCAAAAGGGGGGGGTTGGCCTGTACATTGCAGAGTCACTTGTTTGCACAGAACTGCTAAATGCCTCAAATGATGTAGTGGAAGTTTTAGCAGTAAAGGTCGAGAACCAAAACCTAGTCATTGTGATAGTCTACAAGCCTCCGGATGCAACATCCCAGCAATTCCAGGAACAGCTGTTAAAAATTGACCACTGTCTGGAAAACCTTCCAGCTCCTGCACCCAACATCTTGCTCCTGGGGGATTTCAACTTAAGGCACCTAAAATGGAGGAATATAGCAAATAATATTGTTGCAGTAATAACACCAGGAGGCAGCTCTGATGAAAACTCACACTCACGCGAGCTTTTAAATCTCTGCACAAAATTCAATTTAAACCAGCAAATAATAGAGCCTACTAGACTGGAGAATACACTAGACCTCATCTTCACTAACAATGATGATCTGATAAGAAATATCACCATATCAAAAACAATATACTCAGATCACAACATAATTGAGGTTCAGTCATGTATGCGCGGAGCCCCAGACCGACATAATGAGATTAGTCACGAGGGAGCATTCACCAAATTCAACTTCAATAACAAAAACATAAAGTGGGACCAAGTAAACCAAGTCCTAACCGATATAAGCTGGGAAGATATACTAAGCAACACAGACCCCAACTTATGCCTAGAACAGATTAACTCGGTAGCACTCGATGTATGCACAAGGCTTATTCCTCTAAGAAAAAGGAGGAGTAGATGTAAAACAGAAAGAGACAGGCGCTCCCTTTACAGGCGACGGAAAAGAATAACAGAGCGGCTAAAAGAGGTCAATATATCTGAAATGCGTAGGGAGACACTGGTCAGAGAAATAGCAAGCATCGAACTTAAGCTAAAAGAATCCTTTAGGAGTCAGGAATCGCGGGAAGAACTAAAAGCCATAAATGAAATCGAAAGAAACCCAAAGTATTTCTTCTCCTATGCCAAATCAAAATCGAGAACAACGTCCAGTATTGGGCCCCTACTTAAACAAGATGGGTCCTACACAGATGACAACAAGGAAATGAGTGAGCTACTCAAGTCCCAATATGACTCAGTTTTTAGCAAGCCGCTAACCAGACTGAGAGTCGAAGATCAAAATGAATTTTTTATGAGAGAGCCACAAAATTTGATTAACACAAGCCTATCCGATGTTATCCTGACGCCAAATGACTTCGAACAGGCGATAAATGACATGCCCATGCACTCTGCCCCAGGGCCAGACTCATGGAACTCTGTGTTCATCAAGAACTGCAAGAAGCCCCTATCACGAGCCTTTTCCATCCTATGGAGAGGGAGCATGGACACGGGGGTCGTCCCACAGTTACTAAAAACAACAGACATAGCCCCACTCCACAAAGGGGGCAGTAAAGCAACAGCAAAGAACTACAGACCAATAGCACTAACATCCCATATCATAAAAATCTTTGAAAGGGTCCTAAGAAGCAAGATCACCACGCATCTAGAAACCCATCAGTTACACAACCCAGGGCAACATGGGTTTAGAACAGGTCGCTCCTGTCTGTCTCAACTATTGGACCACTACGACAAGGTCCTAAATGCACTAGAAGACAAAAAGAATGCAGATGTAATATATACAGACTTTGCAAAAGCCTTCGACAAGTGTGACCATGGCGTAATAGCGCACAAAATGCGTGCTAAAGGAATAACAGGAAAAGTCGGTCGATGGATCTATAATTTCCTCACTAACAGAACACAGAGAGTAGTCGTCAACAGAGTAAAGTCCGAGGCAGCTACGGTGAAAAGCTCTGTTCCACAAGGCACAGTACTCGCTCCCATCTTGTTCCTCATCCTTATATCCGACATAGACAAGGATGTCAGCCACAGCACCGTGTCTTCCTTTGCAGATGACACCCGAATCTGCATGACAGTGTCTTCCATTGCAGACACTGCAAAGCTCCAGGCAGACATCAACCAAATCTTTCAGTGGGCTGCAGAAAACAATATGAAGTTCAACGATGAGAAATTTCAATTACTCAGATATGGTAAACATGAGGAAATTAAATCTTCATCAGAGTACAAAACAAATTCTGGCCACAAAATAGAGCGAAACACCAACGTCAAAGACCTGGGAGTGATCATGTCGGAGGATCTCACCTTCAAGGACCATAACATTGTATCAATCGCATCTGCTAGAAAAATGACAGGATGGATAATGAGAACCTTCAAAACTAGGGAGGCCAAGCCCATGATGACACTCTTCAGGTCACTTGTTCTATCTAGGCTGGAATATTGCTGCACACTAACAGCACCTTTCAAGGCAGGTGAAATTGCCGACCTAGAAAATGTACAGAGAACTTTCACGGCGCGCATAACGGAGATAAAACACCTCAATTATTGGGAGCGCTTGAGGTTCCTAAACCTGTATTCCCTGGAACGCAGGAGGGAGAGATACATGATTATATACACCTGGAAAATCCTAGAGGGACTAGTACCGAACTTGCACACGAAAATCACCCACTACGAAAGCAAAAGACTTGGCAGACGATGCACCATCCCCCCAATGAAAAGCAGGGGTGTCACTAGCACGTTAAGAGACCATACAATAAGTGTCAGGGGCCCGAGACTGTTCAACTGCCTCCCAGCACACATAAGGGGGATTACCAACAGACCCCTGGCAGTCTTCAAGCTGGCACTGGACAAGCACCTAAAGTCAGTTCCGGATCAGCCGGGCTGTGGCTCGTATGTTGGTTTGCGTGCAGCCAGCAGCAACAGCCTGGTTGATCAGGCTCTGATCCACCAGGAGGCCTGGTCTCAGACCGGGCCGCGGGGGCGTTGACCCCCGGAACTCTCTCCAGGTAAACTCCAGGTAAACACCAGTCGACTAACACCCAGGTACCTATATACTGCTAGGTGAACAGGGACAACAGGTGTCTAGAGAAAACACGTTCTAATATTTCCACCGTACCAGGGATCGAACCACGGACCTCAGGTGTGAGCTGAGTGCACTGGACCTAGGAACGATACGTTAAAAACTCAAGTTTCAGAAGAAGCTTAAATTAAGACGACGTTTCGCTCTATATAGAGCTTTATCCTGTTTTTAATCTTAGGATAAATAAGAGAACGGGAAAATATACACTGGCATTGTATGGCTAAGCAATAGCAAGTGATACTGAAACAATGGCAAAGAGAAATACATTCAAACCACAGAACGGGTGGAGATCGAACCCATGGCAAATGAGCCCTAAGTAATGAGCCCACAGTAATGGATTTAAATTAGATAAGTTTAGATTTAGAAAGGACATAGGAAAGTATTGGTTTGGAAATAGGGTAGTTGATGAGTGGAACAGTCTACCTAGTTGGGTTATTGAGGCTAGGACTTTGGGTAGTTTCAAATCTAGGTTGGATAAGTACATGAGTGGGAGGGGTTGGATTTGAGAGGGACTTGCACATCAGAGCTTATTTCTTGGGTGGCATTGAAAATTGGGTTGGGCAAATGTTTTGTTTGTGGGATGAATTGTGAGAGTAAGACACATGTGCAACATCTGGGTATCATTATTGTAGACGTTTCGCCATCCAGTGGCTTTATCAATACAAATTCCAGGACATAACGTGAAGACAGTAGAACTATGTACAGAAGACGAGGTAATCAGTCCCTCAACCTAGGAGTAGGTGCGAACAGCACCATAGTCGTGGAGATTCTGAATGAATTGTAAAGGACCTGCCTAGTATGGGCCAGCAGGCCTCCTGCAGTGTTCCTCCTTTCTTATGTTCTTATGTTAAAACCATTCAGTCATCAAATCACAGATAAATAAATCTCGTAAAAGATAAAAGGATGCCTTGTCCCTCCTCAGTCTCCAACAACTTCAACCAGATCAACGGTTTCTACTGTTGAGGGACTGACCACCTCAAACACTTTTTCTCCGTGGTTGATGGACTGAAAAAGCCTACTGTGTAGGCGAAACGTTTCAACAACAAAGATACCCAGCTGTTGCACATGTGTCTTAAATCATTATCAGTGGTGTTGAATCTCTTGTCAGAAAACTTTCATAGCGGTTTCGAACCCATGTGATCCGATTCTCACCTCACATGATCTTCAAATGCCCACTATTTACCATATTATTCTGGCTCACCCTTTTTTTTATCAAGTTTTTCTGTGTGACCTGATACAGCCCATTGCATGGGCGAAATGTCGTTATTAATTTATGAATATTACCAAACATGTGTCCCTCGACGGCTATGGCGTCGCTTTGGAGTTTCATGACTCCCTGATCGCGGGTTCTATCCCCTCCCATTGTATGCTTCATGTGTCTCTTCAACAGAGATTTTTAGTCATGACTTGATGAAGCTCTACAGTGAGCGAAACGATGACCCAGTTAGAGTTTTCTACAAGTTTTACGTAAGATATTTCATCCAACAATATTGACAAGTAAGCTATTGTTTACGAAACACAATACAACCGCAACAAAAGCCATACAGATTTTTAAACTATCCAAAGTACTTGTCCCAACACGTCCAGAATATTATTTTGCATCTACAAACCTGTGACGGCAGTAGAGATATCAGAGCTGGAAAATATACAGAGATCTTTTACTGCCTGCATAGAGTCAATAAGGCATAGAGTCAATAAGGCATAGAGTCAATAAGGCATCTGAACTATTGGAAAAGCCTCAAAGAACTCTGAATGCACTCCCAGGAACGGAGAAGAGAGAGATATTGCTGATAATATATACACGGAAAATACGCCAAGGCCACCTCCCAAACCTACGCACTGCCATAACAGTTTACTGGAGGCAGAAGCAGTGTGTTCAGTCAGTGAAATATACAGCAGGGCTGCTAAACAGTTTACTGGAGGCAGAAGCAGTGTGTTCAGTCAGTGAAATATACAGCAGGGCTGCTATCTTCAATCAGTTGATATTTGAAAATTAAAAACATATCTGGAGAAATATATCACAGAAAGCTCCTGGGCCGAGTGTAATTAAGAGTAAAAATTTACACTGCTTGAGTTTGTATGTAAAATTATATTTGAACTCCGACATTAAATCTATTTTCTGATGACACTATCGCGGGTTCAAGCCCCGCCAGTGGTATGGTTTATTTTCAGAAAATGTCAAACTACTTGATAGCCAGTATTTGCCCTCAGTCTAGTGGTAATAGTAGTATTAGCTGTGATTTGGCAACAGCTGATGCTGTAGTTGGACGATAGCTGCTGTTGTAGATTGACGATAGCCAGTGCTTGTGTGACAATAACCAGTGTTGTGGTCTGATGATAGCCAGTGCTTGTGTGACAATAACCAGTGTTGTGGTCTAATGATAGCCAGTGCTTGTGTGACGATAACCAGTGTTGTGGTCTGATGATAGCCAGTGCTTGTGTGACGATAACCAGTGTTGTGGTCTGATGATAGCCAGTGCTTGTGTGACGATAACCAGTGTTGTGGCCTGACGATAGCCAGTGCTTGTGTGATGATAACCAGTGTTGTGGCCTGACGATAGCCAGTGCTTGTGTGACGATAACCAGTGTTGTGGCCTGACGATAGCCAGTGCTTGTGTGACGATAACCAGTGTTGTGGCCTGACGATAGCCAGTGCTTGTGTGACGATAACCGGTGTTGTGGCCTGACGATAGCCAGTGCTTGTGTGACGATAACCAGTGTTGTGGTCTGATGATAGCCAGTGCTTGTGTGACGATAACCAGTGTTGTGGTCTGATGATAGCCAGTGCTTGTGTGACGATAACCAGTGTTGTGGCCTGACGATA
This sequence comes from Cherax quadricarinatus, assembly GCF_038502225.1. Lineage (NCBI taxonomy): Eukaryota > Metazoa > Arthropoda > Malacostraca > Decapoda > Parastacidae > Cherax > Cherax quadricarinatus. Next base: position 838,563 of record NC_091377.1, read on the forward strand.
GCCAGTCCTTGTGTGACGATAACCAGTGTTGTGGTCTGACGATAGCCAGTGCTTGTGTGACGATAACCAGTGTTGTGGTCTGACGATAGCCAGTGCTTGTGTGACGATAACCAGTGTTGTGGTCTGACGATAGCCAGTGCTTGTGTGACAATAACCAGTGTTGTGATCTAATGATAGCCAGTGCTTGTGTGACGATAACCAGTGTTGTGGTCTGATGATAGCCAGTGCTTGTGTGACGATAACCAGTGTTGTGGTCTGATGATAGCCAGTGCTTGTGTGACGATAACCAGTGTTGTGGCCTGACGATAGCCAGTCCTTGTGTGACGATAACCAGTGTTGTGGTCTGACGATAGCCAGTGCTTGTGTGACGATAACCAGTGTTGTGGTCTGACGATAGCCAGTGCTTGTGTGACGATAACCAGTGTTGTGGTCTGACGATAGCCAGTGCTTGTGTGATGATAACCAGTGTTGTGGTCTGACGATAGCTACTTCGTTATAGCTCCAGTCCCCAGATTCTGCCACGTCTGTGTCAACATTAGTCAGCGCTGTTCTCTAAGACGTGTACAGCATCATTAGCTGTGAGAGTGCTGTGAAATGCAGCTGTTGCAAATAGACTCCCCCACCCCTGTGTTGCAGCAGTGGTGTTGCAGCTGCAATAGTAGTGTTACAGTTGCAGTAGCGGTGTTATAGCTGCAGCAGTTGTGTTATTGCAGTACTGGAGTCACAGTTGCAGCAGTGGTATCACAGTTGCAGCAGTGGTATCACAGTTGCAACAGTGGTGTCACAGTTGCAACAGTGGTGTCACAGTTGCAACAGTGGTGTCACAGTTGCAGCAGTGGTATCACAGTTGCAACAGTGGTGTCACAGTTGCAACAGTGGTGTCACAGTTGCAACAGTGGTGTCACAGTTGCAGCAGTGGTATCACAGTTGCAGCAGTGGTGTCACAGATGCAACAGTTGTGTCAGATGCAATAGTTGTGTCACAGTTGCAGCAGTGGTATCACAGTTGCAACAGTGGTGTCACAGTTGCAGCAGTGGTATCACAGTTGCAGCAGTGGTATCGCAGTTGCAACAGTGGTGTCACAATTGCAACAGTGCTGCCACAGTTGCAACAGTGGTGTCACTGTTGCAACAGATGTGTCATAGTTGCAACAGTGGTGTCACAGTTGCAACAGTGGTGTCACAATTGCAACAGTGGTGTCACAGTTGCAACAGTGGTGTCACAGTTGCAACAGATGTGTCATAGTTGCAACAGTGGTATCACAGTTGCAACAGTGGTGTCACAGTTGAAGCAGTGGTATCACAGGTGCAACAGTGGTGTCACAGTTGCAACAGTGGTGTCACAGTTGCAACAGTGGTGTCACAGTTGCAACAGTGGTGTCACAATTGCAACAGTGGTGTCACAGTTGCAACAGATGTGTCATAGTTGTAACAGTGGTGTCACACTTGCAACAGTTGCGTCACAATTGCAACAGTGGTGTCACAGTTGCAACAGTGGTGTCACAGTTGCAACAGATGTGTCATAGTTGCAACAGTGGTATCACAGTTGCAACAGTGGTGTCACAGTTGAAGCAGTGGTATCACAGGTGCAACAGTGGTGTCACAGTTGCAACAGTGGTGTCACAGTTGCAACAGTGGTGTCACAGTTGCAACAGTGGTGTCACAATTGCAACAGTGGTGTTACAGTTGCAACAGATGTGTCATAGTTGTAACAGTGGTGTCACACTTGCAACAGTTGTGTCACAATTGCAACAGTGGTGTCACAGTTGCAACAGTGGTGTCACAGTTGCAACAGTGGTGTCACAGTTGCAACAGTGGTGTCACAGTTGCAACAGTGGTGTCACAGTTGCAACAGTGGTGTCACAGTTGCAACAGTGGTGTCACAGTTGCAACAGTGGTGTCACAGTTGCAACAGTGGTGTCACAATTGCAACAGTGGTGTCACAGTTGCAACAGTGGTGTCACAGTTGCAACAGTGGTATCACAGTTGCAACAGTGGTGTCACAGTTGCAACAGTGGTGTCACAGTTGCAACAGTGGTGTCAGAGTTGCAACAGTGGTGTCACAGTTGCAACAGTGGTATCACAGGTGCAACAGTGGTGTCACAGTTGCAACAGTGGTGTCACAGTTGCAACAGTGGTGTCACAGTTGCAACAGTGGTATCACAGTTGCAACAGTGGTGTCACAGTTGCAACAGTGGTATCACAGTTGCAACAGTGGTGTCACAGTTGCAACAGTGGTGTCACAGTTGCAACAGTGGTGTCACAGTTGCAACAGTGGTGTCACAGTTGCAACAGTGGTGTCACAGTTGCAACAGTGGTGTCACAGTTGCAACAGTGGTGTCACAGTTGCAACAGTGGTATCACAGTTGCAACAGTGGTGTCACAGTTGCAACAGTGGTATCACAGTTGCAACAGTGGTGTCACAGTTGCAACAGTAGTGTCACAGTTGCAACAGTGGTGTCACAGTTGCAACAGTGGTGTCACAGTTGCAACAGTGGTGTCACAGTTGCAACAGTGGTGTCACAGTTGCAACAGTGGTGTCACAGATGCAACAGTGGTGTCACAGTTGCAACAGTGGTGTCACAGTTGCAACAGTGGTGTCACAGTTGCAACAGTGATGTCACAGTTGCAACAGTGGTGTCACAGTTGCAACAGTGGTGTCACAGTTGCAACAGTGGTGTCACAGTTGCAACAGTGGTGTCACAGATGCAACAGTGGTGTCACAGTTGCAACAGTGGTGTCACAGTTGCAACAGTGGTGTCACAGTTGCAACAGTGGTGTCACAGTTGCAACAGTGGTGTCACAGTTGCAGCAGTGGTATCACAGTTGCAGCAGTGGTATCGCAGTTGCAACAGTGGTGTCACAATTGCAACAGTGCTGCCACAGTTGCAACAGTGGTGTCACTGTTGCAACAGATGTGTCATAGTTGCAACAGTGGTGTCACAGTTGCAACAGTGGTGTCACAATTGCAACAGTGGTGTCACAGTTGCAACAGTGGTGTCACAGTTGCAACAGATGTGTCATAGTTGCAACAGTGGTATCACAGTTGCAACAGTGGTGTCACAGTTGAAGCAGTGGTATCACAGGTGCAACAGTGGTGTCACAGTTGCAACAGTGGTGTCACAGTTGCAACAGTGGTGTCACAGTTGCAACAGTGGTGTCACAATTGCAACAGTGGTGTCACAGTTGCAACAGATGTGTCATAGTTGTAACAGTGGTGTCACACTTGCAACAGTTGCGTCACAATTGCAACAGTGGTGTCACAGTTGCAACAGTGGTGTCACAGTTGCAACAGATGTGTCATAGTTGCAACAGTGGTATCACAGTTGCAACAGTGGTGTCACAGTTGAAGCAGTGGTATCACAGGTGCAACAGTGGTGTCACAGTTGCAACAGTGGTGTCACAGTTGCAACAGTGGTGTCACAGTTGCAACAGTGGTGTCACAATTGCAACAGTGGTGTCACAGTTGCAACAGATGTGTCATAGTTGTAACAGTGGTGTCACACTTGCAACAGTTGTGTCACAATTGCAACAGTGGTGTCACAGTTGCAACAGTGGTGTCACAGTTGCAACAGTGGTGTCACAGTTGCAACAGTGGTGTCACAGTTGCAACAGTGGTGTCACAGTTGCAACAGTGGTGTCACAGTTGCAACAGTGGTGTCACAGTTGCAACAGTGGTGTCACAGTTGCAACAGTGGTGTCACAATTGCAACAGTGGTGTCACAGTTGCAACAGTGGTGTCACAGTTGCAACAGTGGTATCACAGTTGCAACAGTGGTGTCACAGTTGCAACAGTGGTGTCACAGTTGCAACAGTGGTGTCAGAGTTGCAACAGTGGTGTCACAGTTGCAACAGTGGTGTCACAGTTGCAACAGTGGTGTCACAGTTGCAACAGTGGTGTCACAGTTGCAACAGTGGTGTCACAGTTGCAACAGTGGTGTCACAGTTGCAACAGTGGTGTCACAGTTGCAACAGTGGTATCACAGTTGCAACAGTGGTGTCACAGTTGCAACAGTGGTATCACAGTTGCAACAGTGGTGTCACAGTTGCAACAGTAGTGTCACAGTTGCAACAGTGGTGTCACAGTTGCAACAGTGGTGTCACAGTTGCAACAGTGGTGTCACAGTTGCAACAGTGGTGTCACAGTTGCAACAGTGGTGTCACAGATGCAACAGTGGTGTCACAGTTGCAACAGTGGTGTCACAGTTGCAACAGTGGTGTCACAGTTGCAACAGTGATGTCACAGTTGCAACAGTGGTGTCACAGTTGCAACAGTGGTGTCACAGTTGCAACAGTGGTGTCACAGTTGCAACAGTGGTGTCACAGATGCAACAGTGGTGTCACAGTTGCAACAGTGGTGTCACAGTTGCAACAGTGGTGTCACAGTTGCAACAGTGGTGTCACAGTTGCAACAGTGGTGTCACAGTTGCAGCAGTGGTATCACAGTTGCAGCAGTGGTATCGCAGTTGCAACAGTGGTGTCACAATTGCAACAGTGCTGCCACAGTTGCAACAGTGGTGTCACTGTTGCAACAGATGTGTCATAGTTGCAACAGTGGTGTCACAGTTGCAACAGTGGTGTCACAATTGCAACAGTGGTGTCACAGTTGCAACAGTGGTGTCACAGTTGCAACAGATGTGTCATAGTTGCAACAGTGGTATCACAGTTGCAACAGTGGTGTCACAGTTGAAGCAGTGGTATCACAGGTGCAACAGTGGTGTCACAGTTGCAACAGTGGTGTCACAGTTGCAACAGTGGTGTCACAGTTGCAACAGTGGTGTCACAATTGCAACAGTGGTGTCACAGTTGCAACAGATGTGTCATAGTTGTAACAGTGGTGTCACACTTGCAACAGTTGCGTCACAATTGCAACAGTGGTGTCACAGTTGCAACAGTGGTGTCACAGTTGCAACAGATGTGTCATAGTTGCAACAGTGGTATCACAGTTGCAACAGTGGTGTCACAGTTGAAGCAGTGGTATCACAGGTGCAACAGTGGTGTCACAGTTGCAACAGTGGTGTCACAGTTGCAACAGTGGTGTCACAGTTGCAACAGTGGTGTCACAATTGCAACAGTGGTGTCACAGTTGCAACAGATGTGTCATAGTTGTAACAGTGGTGTCACACTTGCAACAGTTGTGTCACAATTGCAACAGTGGTGTCACAGTTGCAACAGTGGTGTCACAGTTGCAACAGTGGTGTCACAGTTGCAACAGTGGTGTCACAGTTGCAACAGTGGTGTCACAGTTGCAACAGTGGTGTCACAGTTGCAACAGTGGTGTCACAGTTGCAACAGTGGTGTCACAGTTGCAACAGTGGTGTCACAATTGCAACAGTGGTGTCACAGTTGCAACAGTGGTGTCACAGTTGCAACAGTGGTATCACAGTTGCAACAGTGGTGTCACAGTTGCAACAGTGGTGTCACAGTTGCAACAGTGGTGTCAGAGTTGCAACAGTGGTGTCACAGTTGCAACAGTGGTATCACAGGTGCAACAGTGGTGTCACAGTTGCAACAGTGGTGTCACAGTTGCAACAGTGGTGTCACAGTTGCAACAGTGGTATCACAGTTGCAACAGTGGTGTCACAGTTGCAACAGTGGTATCACAGTTGCAACAGTGGTGTCACAGTTGCAACAGTGGTGTCACAGTTGCAACAGTGGTGTCACAGTTGCAACAGTGGTGTCACAGTTGCAACAGTGCTGTCACAGTTGCAACAGTGGTGTCACAGTTGCAACAGTGGTGTCACAGTTGCAACAGTGGTATCACAGTTGCAACAGTGGTGTCACAGTTGCAACAGTGGTATCACAGTTGCAACAGTGGTGTCACAGTTGCAACAGTGGTGTCACAGTTGCAACAGTGGTGTCACAGTTGCAACAGTTGTGTCACAGTTGCAACAGTGGTGTCACAGTTGCAACAGTGGTGTCACAGTTGCAACAGTGGTGTCACAGATGCAACAGTGGTGTCACAGTTGCAACAGTGGTGTCACAGTTGCAACAGTGGTGTCACAGTTGCAACAGTGGTGTCACAGTTGCAACAGTGGTGTCACAGTTGCAACAGTGGTGTCACAGTTGCAACAGTGGTGTCACAGTTGCAACAGTGGTGTCACAGATGCAACAGTGGTGTCACAGTTGCAACAGTGGTGTCACAGTTGCAACAGTGGTGTCACAGTTGCAACAGATGTGTCATAGTTGCAACAGTGGTATCACAGTTGCAACAGTGGTGTCACAGTTGAAGCAGTGGTATCACAGGTGCAACAGTGGTGTCACAGTTGCAACAGTGGTGTCACAGTTGCAACAGTGGTGTCACAGTTGCAACAGTGGTGTCACAATTGCAACAGTGGTGTCACAGTTGCAACAGATGTGTCATAGTTGTAACAGTGGTGTCACACTTGCAACAGTTGCGTCACAATTGCAACAGTGGTGTCACAGTTGCAACAGTGGTGTCACAGTTGCAACAGATGTGTCATAGTTGCAACAGTGGTATCACAGTTGCAACAGTGGTGTCACAGTTGAAGCAGTGGTATCACAGGTGCAACAGTGGTGTCACAGTTGCAACAGTGGTGTCACAGTTGCAACAGTGGTGTCACAGTTGCAACAGTGGTGTCACAATTGCAACAGTGGTGTCACAGTTGCAACAGATGTGTCATAGTTGTAACAGTGGTGTCACACTTGCAACAGTTGTGTCACAATTGCAACAGTGGTGTCACAGTTGCAACAGTGGTGTCACAGTTGCAACAGTGGTGTCACAGTTGCAACAGTGGTGTCACAGTTGCAACAGTGGTGTCACAGTTGCAACAGTGGTGTCACAGTTGCAACAGTGGTGTCACAGTTGCAACAGTGGTGTCACAATTGCAACAGTGGTGTCACAGTTGCAACAGTGGTGTCACAGTTGCAACAGTGGTATCACAGTTGCAACAGTGGTGTCACAGTTGCAACAGTGGTGTCACAGTTGCAACAGTGGTGTCAGAGTTGCAACAGTGGTGTCACAGTTGCAACAGTGGTATCACAGGTGCAACAGTGGTGTCACAGTTGCAACAGTGGTGTCACAGTTGCAACAGTGGTGTCACAGTTGCAACAGTGGTATCACAGTTGCAACAGTGGTGTCACAGTTGCAACAGTGGTATCACAGTTGCAACAGTGGTGTCACAGTTGCAACAGTGGTGTCACAGTTGCAACAGTGGTGTCACAGTTGCAACAGTGGTGTCACAGTTGCAACAGTGGTGTCACAGTTGCAACAGTGGTGTCACAGTTGCAACAGTGGTGTCACAGTTGCAACAGTGGTATCACAGTTGCAACAGTGGTGTCACAGTTGCAACAGTGGTATCACAGTTGCAACAGTGGTGTCACAGTTGCAACAGTGGTGTCACAGTTGCAACAGTGGTGTCACAGTTGCAACAGTGGTGTCACAGTTGCAACAGTGGTGTCACAGTTGCAACAGTGGTGTCACAGTTGCAACAGTGGTGTCACAGATGCAACA
>NC_091377.1:848535-853535 GCF_038502225.1 Cherax quadricarinatus
TTTCTGTGTTTACACTCGTCTCGTTATCTGTTCTTTCAGTGTTTACACTCGTCCCGTTATCTGTTGTTTCAGTGTATACACTCGTCTCGTTATCTGTTGTTTCTGTTTTCACTCGTCTCGTTATCTGTTTTTTCTGTTTACACTCGTCTCGTTATCTGTTTTTTCCTGTTTACACTCGTCTCGTTATCTGTTGTTTCTGTTTACACTCGTCTCGTTATCTGTTGTTTCAGTGTATACACTCGTCTCGTTATCTGTTGTTTCTGTTTTCACTCGTCTCGTTATCTGTTTTTTCTGTTTACACTCGTCTCGTTATCTGTTTTTTCCTGTTTACACTCGTCTCGTTATCTGTTGTTTCTGTTTACACTCGTCTCGTTATCTGTTGTTTCTGTTTACACTCGTCTCCTTATCTGTTGTTTCTGTGTTTACACTCTTGTTATCTGTTGTTTCTGTGTTTACACTCTTGTTATCTGTTGTTTCTGTGTTTACACTCTTGTTATCTGTCGTTTCTGTGTTTACACTCATCTCGTTGTCTGTTCTCTTCCCGTGTTTACACTCGTCTCGTTGTCTGTCGTTTCTATGTTTACACTCGTCTCGTTATCTGCTGTTTCTGTGTTTACACTCGCCTCGTTATCTGTTGTTTCTGTGTTTACACTCTTGTTATCTGTCGTTCCTGTGTTTACACTCGTCTCGTTGTCCGTTCTCTTCCCGTGTTTACACTCGTCTCGTTACCTGTTGCAAACAGAAGCCAAAGGTACACATGACCTTTAACCTATTCACGGTAATTACCTCTCTGTTTAGACTGAAAAAGTGTTAACCAGCTGACCAAAAACTGATAACTAGATAACTAAAAATGATAACCAAACAACTCCAAAAAAATGGTAACAAGATAACTCAAAAAATAACTGGATAACCAAGAAATGTTATTCAGACCTCATACATGAACAGAGAGATAAGGTTCTGATGTTCAGAATTGTTCAACGAGCACCTTTGTGTCTTGTTTATCTGGAGTTTATCTGGAGAGAGTTCCGGGGGTCAACGCCCCCGCGGCCCGGTCTGTGACCAGGCCTCCTTAGGTCAGTGTCCCAGGATGCGACCCACACCAGTCGACTAACACCCAGGTACCCATTTTACTGATGGGGAACATAGACAACAGGTGGAAAGAAACACGTCCAATGTTTCTACTCTGGCTGGGAATCGAACCCAGGCCCTCGCCGTGTGAAGCCAGAGCGTTAACCACCAGGCCACCAGAGCCCTGTGGTGTTCACTGTGTAATAATATTGTAATTATTATCATTATTATTATTATTATCATTATTATTATTATTATCATTATTATTATTATTATCATTATTATTATTATTATCATTATTATTATTGCAACGGTATGCAATACAGACAAGATGATGAATTAGACACATGTGCAACATCTGGGTATCTTTATTGTAGACGTTTCGCCCTCCAGTGGCTTTATCAGTATAAATTCTAGGACATAATTTGAAGACAGAACTATATACACGAGATGAGGTACATGGGAGCGATTTCCGGCACGGGTGATGTATTGGGTACGTTTCCTTACACCTTCTGTTCCTGTTCACTTAGCAGTAATTAGGTACCTGGATGTTAGTTACCTTCCACCTGCTGTCCCTATTCACCTAACAGTAAGTAGGTACCTGGATGTTAGTCACCTTACACCTGCTGTCCCTATTCACCTAACAGTAAGTAGGTACCTGGATGTTAGTCACCTTACACCTGCTGTCCCTGTTCACCTAGTAGTAAGTTAGTAGGTGTTAGTTAACTGCTTGGGGTCGCATCCTGGGGTACAAAACAGACTGACCTTAATGGGTTATCCTGGGTGGATAACTCTCAAAAATACTAAGAAAATCTTATCTTCAACTACAGTGAATTTCAAATTAACATGTTAAATGTAGATTTATTGGCATTTAACCGAGGTTAAAATTACCTGCCGTGTTAACTTCATATGATCTTAAATTTGATTTATTATCAAATATTTTTTCATTTTTTTCCTATCCTGTGTCTCCTTTCTATTTTCTCCATTATCCTCTCTCTCATCTACACTCTTCTTGTTCTTCTCTCTTATCCTTCCGCTACTTATCTCAGTCTCTCATTCTCCCTAACGTTTTCTCGTTGTTCATTCTTCTCTTGTTGCTTCTTATCCTCTTCTCATTGTTTCTTATCCTTCTCTCGTTCCTTCTAGACTACCATCTTCTATCAAACCCTCTATTGCCTTTCCTCCTCCTTCTCCTCCTTCCAGTTCCTTCTAATCTACCATCTTCTGTCAAACACTCTCTTTCTTATCCTCCTCTCCTCCTCTCCTCCTCTTCTTCCCAGCTCCAAGCTAGGATCAGAAAAACTCATTATTCTTCAGAGATCAGTGCATCTAGCTTGTATTACGTAGGGAAGACTAGAAGTCTATCTCATCTTCGTTATCTGAAGTTACTCCAAGCATCTGGAATATTTCCTCGGTGCCAGGAATGCTTTCTAAGTGTCTGGAATGCTTTCTGGAGTGTTTTCTATGAACCTGGAATGTTTTCTAAATGTCAGGAATGTTTCTAAGTGTATAGAATGCTTTCTAAGTGCTTAGATGTTTAATAAATGCCTGGAATACTTTCTGGAGTGTTTTCTATTTGGCTGGAATGCTTTCTAAATGCCAGGAATGTTCCTAAATGCCTGGAATACTCTCTGTGTCTGGAATGCTTTCTAAATGCCAGGAATGTTCCTAAATGCCTGGAATACTCTCTGTGTCTGGAATGCTTTCTAAATGCCAGGAATGTTCCTAAATGCCTGGAATACTCTCTGTGTCTGGAATGCTTTCTAAGTGTTTGATATGCTTTTTAAGTGCCTGGAATTCTTCCTAAGTGTATGGAATGCTTTCTAATTGATTGGAATGTGTTCCAGTGACACAACACTGATGAACATTCACTAAGTGAGACACAATTTTTAGGAACGTTCAATGAGTAGGACACATTCCCTCAGGAAAATCCACTCTGAACGAGGCAGTAAGCACCCTCATGGCGTTCACCCAGGAAAATAGTGTGGATCTGTGCTTGCAACACCACACACGGTGTTGCAAGCGCGGCGTGTTGCACTGCAATTGACACCATGTGTCTTCCGGACGCCGCCTGCAATGCCAGCTACCTTCCGTTGCAAACTGGAAAGCAGTGCCAGCAGTTTCAACACAGATATACTCTGACACTTCCTCTAAATGGTGTTGCAAAAGCATTTTTTTAAGACGTCACTATTTCGCTCTGTGTAGAGTTTTATCACGCCATGTTTCACTCTGTGTAGAGCTTTATTACGCCATGTTTCACTCTGTGTAAAGCTTTGTCAGTGTTTCACTCTGTGTAGAGCTTTATCAAATCATGTTTCGCTCTGTGAAGAGCTTTATCAAGTCGTGTTTCACTCTGTGTAGAGCTTTATCAAATCATGTCTCGCTCTGTGAAGAGCTTTATCAAGTCGTGTTTCACTCTGTGTAGAGCTTTATCAAATCATGTCTCGCTCTGTGTAGAGCTTTATCAAGTCGTGCTTCACTCTATGTAGAGCCTTATCTAACGAAATCTTCATAGTCTTGCGGTGTTAACCAAGCACTCTGGAAATCACCCTAGGTTATCGTTTCGATGAATCTAACATTACCAATTGACCCTTGGCTGTCATCAAGACCCCTGGCTGTCTTCAAGACCCCTGGCTGTCTTCAAGACCCCTGGCTGTCTTCAAGACCCCTGGCTGTCTTCAAGACCCCTGGCTGTCTTCAAGACCCCTGGCTGTCTTCAAGACCCCTGGCTGTCTTCAAGACCCTTGGCTGTCATCAAGACCCCTGGCTGTCTTCAAGACCCCTGGCTGTCTTCAAGACCCTTGGCTGTCTTCAAGACCCCTGGCTGTCTTCAAGACCCTTGGCTGTCTTCAAGACCCCTGGCTGTCCTCAAGACCCTTGGCTGTCTTCAAGACCACTGGCCGTCTTCAAGACCCCTGGCTGTCTTCAAGAAGTAGCTGGACAGGCACCCAAAATCAGTATCTGCATTGCGTGCGGCCAGCAGCAACAGCCTGCTTGATCAGACCCTGATCCACTGCGAGGCCTGGTCATGGACCGGGTTGCGGGGGCGTTGACCCCTGAAACCCTCTCCAGATATACGACTAGAGAGAGAGAGAGAGAGAGAGAGAGAGAGAGAGAGAGAGAGAGAGAGAGAGAAAGTGAGAACATGAAGGAAAATAGAGATAAAATAATAACATAATTACTAACGAAATTGTAATAAGAAAACTGTAAACAAATCACAGAACGGGTGTGTTAAGGGTTACTCAGCCCTGTAACAACTTCACACAGTATTACCAAGGCTGGCTCCTCCTCAGGAAAATTAATGAATAGAAAAAGAAATTATAATTCACAAAGATAAACACTTTATTATTTAGTAATTTCAGAGATAAAACACTGAAAAAATCAATGTGTATCCTATTTGACAGAAAAATGGAGGTTGACACCGTCTTGCAGAAATTCAAGCCGTTACTGATGATGTGGGGGGGGGGGGGTCACAGGTGTTGGTGACAACCCAACGACTAACTAGTTCTTCACGGAGTCTATAGCCTTGAATAGTCAGTCCAGATGACAGGAACGCAGGTTCTTTACCACTGCAACCATGAATCAGGTAGATAGATCAAAAAGTGACGCCTCCGGACTTCAGTCCGTCTCCTTCAACACTTCTCGTTGGTTGGCAGGTGACCCGAGCTGTCATTCCAAGAGTTGTGCTGGGAGCTGTGAGTCGAGTGATTACTGTTTGGCCGGAGCCCCACACGTCACCTTTCGTGGTGGGGAGAAGGATGGGGGATAGCGGGAGCTAGACTGACCCTACCTTAACAAGCAGCCGGCAATCAAACTATCGTTACCATATACTCGCTCGCTACTTCTATCTGTTGAACTTTTCCCTCACAGGGTGGGACTCGAACCCACGGCAAGTAAGTCTAAAAGTCGATGGTCTGTTAGTCTGACGGCTC
>NC_091377.1:856035-861035 GCF_038502225.1 Cherax quadricarinatus
GAGAGACAACACTAACATCTTACGAGATAAATCTAAGATCTCGAGAGACAACACTAACATCTTACGAGATAAATCTAAGATCTTGAGAGACAACACTAACATCTTACGAGATAATTCTAAGATCTCGAGAGACAACGCTAACATCTTACGAGATAATTCTAAGACCTTGAGGGACAACACTAACATCTTACGAGATAATTCTAAGATCTCGAGAGACAATACTAACATTTTACGAGATAATTCTAAGATCTTTGAAGACAATATCAGCATCTTAGGAGACTATTCTAATAACTGTCTGTCTCTCTCCCTTTGTCAGCCTGTCTATCTGCCTGTCTGTCTCTCTGTCTTTGTCAGTCTATCTGCTTGTCTGTCTCTCTGTCTTGGTCAGCCTGTCTATCTGCATGTCTGTCTATCTGCTTGTCTGTCTATCTCTGTCAGCCTGTCTATCTGCTTGTCTGTCTATCTCTGTCAGCCTGTCTATCTGCTTGTCTGTCTATCTGTCTCTGTCAGTCTGTGTATCTGCTTTCTCTACACATAATTCAAACTAACACCATATAACACGCAAAACACCATACAGTACAGTAGCACCACATAACACACAATAACACCACATAGCACACAATGATACCACATAACACACAATAATACCACGTAACACACAATAACATCACATAAAACACAATAACACCACATAACAAACAATAACACAATATAATACACAATAACACCACATAACACACAATAATACACAATAACACCACATAACACACAATAACACTACATAACACACAACGGCACATAACACACAATGACACTACATAACACACAACACCACATAACACACAATAACACAACATAACACACAATACCACATAACACAAAATAAAACACAATAATACCACATAACACACAATAACACTACATAACACACAATAACACCACATAACACAATAACACGCAATAACATCACATATCACACAATAACACTACATAGCACACAATAACACCACATATCACCCAGTAACACCACATACCACACAACACTACATAACACACAATAACACAGTATAACACTTAGTAAACCACACTAACTAAAAAAAAAACACATAAACACCAGACAGCAACAGAGCTTAAAGAACAATTTAAATACACAAATTAAATACCCTAGTTTACGTAGCTAGAAAAAAAGATTGAAATTGTTGTGCCCCAAAAAGCAACATTCACAACATTGTTTTGTGAATGAGTTTAAATGACGATTTTAAATATAATTTCAAGGATAGAGATAAATGGTTTAGTTATCAGAACAGTGTTATATATCACTGTATAAATGACTGATGTAGGGCGAAATGACAGTAGTTTGTTGGATTATGTATTGGTAGATAAAAGACTGTTGAGTAGACTTCAGGATGTACATATATATACACTGAGAGTAAAAGGTATATACAAGGAGAATAGAAGCATCAGGGAAGAGAGAGGTGAAGGTTTATAAACTAAAAGAGGAGGCAGTTATAAGATATATATTGGATAGATATGAGAGCATATATATATATATATACAGGAAAGTGGGTGCAGGAGGGAAGAGGAGCGATTGGTGGATGATGATGTATATAAGGGAGAAAAAGTTAGCATATGAGAAGTTTTTACAAAGTAGAAGTGATGCAAGGAGGGAAGAGTATATGGAGAAAAAGAGAGAAGTTAAGAGAGTGGTGAAGCAATGTAAAAAGAGAGCAAATGAGAGAGTGGGTGAGATGTTATCAACAAATTTTGTTGAAAATAAGAAAAAGTTTTGGAGTGAGATTAACAAGTTAAGAAAGCCTAGAGAACAAATGGATTTGTCAGTTAAAAATAGGAGAGGAGAGTTATTAAATGGAGAGGTAGAGGTATTGGGAAGATGGAAGGAATATTTTGAGGAATTGTTAAATGTTGATGAAGATAGGGAAGCTGTGATTTCGTGTATATATATATTTTCTTTTTGGGGATTTTCTTTCTTTTTTGGGTCACCCTGCCTCGGTGGGAGACGGCCCGACTTGTTGAAAAAAAAAAAAAAAAAAAAATATATATATATATATATATATATATATATATATATATATGCAATAAGATCACAGTAAACAGGTGATTTCAAAATATGCAAAACAACCAATCTGAAAGAATAGAGAAATTCCAAGCGCTTTCGTGACTACTCACATTATCACGGAACTTTCTTGGATGCTTCACTTTCATAGTTCCTTGATAATGTGAGTAGTCACGAAAGCGCTTGGAATTTCTCTATTCTTTCAGATTGGTTGTTTTGCATATATATATATATATATATATATATATGCCTTGGTGGGAATATATATATATATATATATATATATATATATATATATATATATATATATATATATATATATATATATATATATATATATATATATATATATATATATATATATATATATATATATATATATATATATATATATGCAATAAGATAACAGTGAATAGGTGATTTCAGAATATGCAAAACAACCACTGTGAAAGAATAGCGAAATTCCAAGCGCTTTCGTGACTTCTCACATTATCAAGGAACTTTTTAGCATCAAGGTTCCTTCAGGAAGGGATGGATTATTATTATTATTATTATTATTATTATTATTATTATTATTATTATTATTATTATTATTATTATTATTATTATATTCACGGGGAAACGCTAAATATGCAGGGGCTAAATAGTGTCTGTTGTACAGCGCTGTGACCTTGACGGATTTAGAGTATTTTCGATAATAAATAAAAAATTTATTCTAGGTTTTACCTAAAGTCTCTCTCTCTGTCTCTCTCTCTCTCTCTCTCTCTCCCTCCATTTAGCAGCTTTATCCAATCTGTGATCTTTTCCTTCCTTCTCCAGCGGCCCATCACAAACGTACCGAAAAACTCCCTTTTTTATCGTTTTCTTAATCTCTCTATCCCTTGAATTTCTCAAGACAATCATTACCTTTGGAATTTCTCATTAAAAATTAAATATCTCTTGTTGCTAAACGATATATATATATATATATATATATATATATATATATATATATATATATATATATATATATATATATATATATATATATACTTCCCTATATATATATATATATATATATATATATATATATATATATATATATATATATATATATATATATATATATATATATATATATATATAATATATATATATTTTATCACACTGGCCGATTCCCACCAAGGCAGGGTGGCCCGAAAAAGAAAAACTTTCACCATCATTCACTCCATCACTGTCTTGCCAGAAGGGTGCTTTACACTACAGTTTTTAAACTGCAACATTAACACCCCTCCTTCAGAGTGCAGGCACTGTACTTCCCATCTCCAGGACTCAAGTCCGGCCTGCCGGTTTCCCTGAACCCCTTCATAAATGTTACTTGGCTCACACTCCAACAGCACGTCAAGTATTAAAAATCATTTGTCTCCATTCACTCCTATCAAACACGCTCACGCATGCCTGCTGGAAGTCCAAGCCCCTCGCACACAAAACCTCCTTTACCCCCTCCCTCCAACCTTTCCTAGGCCGACCCCTACCCCGCCTTCCCTCCACTACAGACTGATACACTCTTGAAGTCACTCTGTTTCGCTCCATTCTCTCTACATGTCCGAACCACCTCAACAACCCTTCTTCAGCCCTCTGGACAACAGTTTTGGTAATCCCGCACCTCCTCCTAACTTCCAAACTACGAATTCTCTGCATTATATTCACACCACACATTGCCCTCAGACATGACATCTCCACTGCCTCCAGCCTTCTCCTCGCTGCAACATTCATCACCCATGCTTCACACCCATATAAGAGCGTTGGTAAAACTATACTCTCATACATTCCCCTCTTTGCCTCCAAGGACAAAGTTCTTTGTCTCCACAGACTCCTAAGTGCACCACTCACCCTTTTCCCCTCATCAATTCAATGATTCACCTCATCTTTCATAGACCCATCCGCTGACACGTCCACTCCCAAATATCTGAATACATTCACCTCCTCCATACTCTCTCCCTCCAATCTGATATCCAATCTTTCATCACCTAATCTTTTTGTTATCCTCATAACCTTACTCTTTCCTGTATTCACTTTTAATTTTCTTCTTTTGCACACCCTACCAAATTCATTCACCAATCTCTGCAACTTCTCTTCAGAATCTCCCAAGAGCACAGTGTCATCAGCAAAGAGCAACTGTGACAACTCCCACTTTATGTGTGATTCTTTATCTTTTAACTCCACGCCTCTTGCCAAGACCCTCGCATTTACTTCTCTTACAACCCCATCTATAAATATATTAAACAACCACGGTGACATCACACATCCTTGTCTAAGGCCTACTTTTACTGGGAAATAATTTCCCTCTTTCCTACATACTCTAACTTGAGCCTCACTATCCTCATAAAAACTCTTCACTGCTTTCAGTAACCTACCTCCTACACCATACACCTGCAACATCTGCCACATTGCCCCCCTATCCACCCTGTCATATGCCTTTTCCAAATCCATAAATTTCACAAAGACCTCATTAGCCTTATCTAAATACTGTTCACTTATATGTTTCACTGTAAACACCTGGTCCACACACTCCCTACCTTTCCTAAAGCCTCCTTGATCATCTGCTATCCTATTCTCCGTCTTACTCTTAATTCTTTCAATAATAACTCTACCATACACTTTACCAGGTATACTCAACAGATTTATCCCCCTATAATTTTTGCACTCTCTTTTGTCCCCTTTGTCTTTATACAAAGGAACTATGCATGCTCTCTGCCAATCCCTAGGTACCTTACCCTCTTCCATACATTTATTAAATAATTGCACCAACCACTCCAAAACTATATCCCCACCTGCTTTTAACATTTCTATCTTTATCCCACCAATCCCGGCAGCCTTACCCCCTTTCATTTTACCTACTGCCTCACGAACTTCCCCCACACTCACAACTGGCTCTTCCTCACTC
>NC_091377.1:868535-871035 GCF_038502225.1 Cherax quadricarinatus
TCATTGCCTCTCGTTCCTCCTGATAGAAGCAGAAGAGACTTGAAGACGATGTAATCAGTCCATCACCCTTAAAGTTTTGGGGAGGTGGTCAGTCCCTCAGTCTGGAGAAGAGCATTGTTCCGTAGTCTGAAACAATATTGTTGATATTGTTTCAGACTACGGAACAATGCTCTTCTCCAGACTGAGGGACTGACCACCTCAAAACTTTAAGGGTGATGGACTGATTACATCGTCTTCAAGTCTCTTCTGCTTCTATCAACTTTTCTGTACTCGACTGAAGAAGCCTACTGTGTAGGCGAAACGTTTCGAAATAAAGATACCTAACTGTTGCATATGTGTCTTACCTAACATACTCTCTGGTACCCCTGTTTGTCCCTCAGTCTTGCTTTCTCTTGCAGAATCCTGGTTCGAACTGATTCTTCCTTGAAAGTTACTCTGACAAGCCGTATCCTTCCACTCGCAAACCACCCAATTCTCTGAAAATTTGTCACCTGGGTCATATCGCCCTCACCTATTGTTTTCATGATGCCTTCAATCATTTTTTTCTCCTCCTGTTTTATTTCTTCAAAGTTGTCCCCCTTGGCTTCTTGGAGCCCGTACACAAAAACTGACCTCGCCCTTTCCTCCTCCCACTGAGTCTCCATCTGCTTCCTCTGAGGCATTTTATTTCCTTCCATTGACATGTTCTTGCCTTCAGTCCCTGTCATATCTGAAACTTCTATTCTCAGTGAACTGTCTTTCATGACCAGCTGTCCCTTGCTACTGCAGTTGGCTGTTAGAATCTCTGCATATAGCATACCTTCATTGTCTTCGGACCTGTCATTTGATCTTAGTGTGCTCCTCGTCTTTTCCCTGGCCCCACGTGGGTCTGATAGGGCCTTCGTGTACGTCATGTCTCCGTTGTTGCTTACCGTCCCCTTGTCTGCGCCTGACATTGAATTTCCTGATGTCACATCTGAATTGTGATTTGTCTCTCTACTCTGTTTCAGGCTTTGCAGTTTCTCTTCTAAGCACTGTATCCTAGCTTCTGCTGCTAAGACCTGTACTTCCCACTTCCTGCACTCTTCAGCTATCCGTTCCTCCATTTTCTTACCAAGTTCTACTATCTTCCTTCCCCACTCTTCCTCTCTTTTTTGGAGCTCTAACTCCCAGTCTTTCCTCCCTGGTTCGTCTACCAGATCACTGGTGTGTGTGTGTGTGTGTGTGTGTGTCCCCACTTCTAAGTATTCATACTGCTAATAAATAAATACCGGTAGATACCAGTAATTCTATGCTTACCAATACTTGTAACACTTATCGATTCTACTTCTAAAATTCAGAAAGTAGCTAGGTTGTAAAATTTAGCTTGTCTCAGCTTAAGTGTCTGACGTTATCCCTCACTACCGCTTTACTCCTTGCACTCTCGTCTATGCTATTTCTACTCTAATTCTGGTAATGGCTTGCAAGAGTGAGTGACCAGTATCTAACAGTGATGCAGGACCAGAACTCAATCTTGCAAAATGCAACCTCAACAGGTGAGCAATACTTGCACTGACAGCGGTGTGATGACAAGTTGCCAGATGCTGATGACGTAGTCGTCGTGCATAGGCCTTCTATCACTATTTTGTAACTCCTTCACCCGTGATGTTTATAACCATATATGCTCATGCATCCCGCGTTCCTCAAGTGATTTCACTTTTCACTTATTACAGAATACACTTCACATTCGGTGTTACACTTTATATGTATAATGACATACAAACTGTTGTGACGTCACTGCTTCAGTAGGCCTACTGCCACCTTCCTTTGTTGTATATTTTATTTTTTCTTTCTCCTTTTGCTTATTAACTTATCACTCTCACATTACGGTGCCCCACATTTCACTTGTTAACCAAACGCTGGTAATTCTTGATCACCCGTTTCCACACTCACTTTGATCTTTTTATGTTTGTATCTGTGTGGCAACAGCCTAGTAGATCCACAACGGTTTGGCACTTTTAAAAGAAAATACTGAATTCAGGTTTCCTCTCGAATTTTTTCAACTAATAACTGTAGTTATCACTCGTAGGTTTGTTCACTGACTTTGTCACTACCACTGATTACTGCTAGCGGTTATTGCACGCCTCAAAAACACGAAGGTTCTCGGAGCCTTGTGCACCCACGTCTGCACCCACCATGTGTGTGTGTGTGTGTGTGTGTGTGTGTGTGTGTGTGTGTGTGTGTGTGTGTGTGTGTGTGTGTGTGTGTGTGTGTGTGTGTACTTACCTAACTGTGGTTACAGAGGTCGATTCATAGCTCCTGGTTTTGTGAATCATATCATACGTCTTCTTAAAACTGTGTATAGCTCCCATCTCTTTCACTTCACTATCCAGGTCGTTCTACTTCCTAACAACCCCGAAACCATAGAACTATATCTTAACATCTTTGTAACTCATCTGTTTTTAACTTCTAGTTGTACTCTCAAGTACCTATTTCTCACCTCTCTAGCAACATTTCCCATGAGCACTATATCAATTCTCAG
>NC_091377.1:881035-901035 GCF_038502225.1 Cherax quadricarinatus
AGAGAGAGAGAGAGAGAGAGAGAGAGTAGTGACCCCTCTGCTGATATTGACCATTCTAGGCTAGCAATAACCTCTGAGTTGCAGCCTTTTAGTAATTGTAGACCTGACATTGTCGTATTTGTGCTGTAAACATTTCAGCTGTGATTTTTAGAAAGGGAGAGGGAGAGAGAGAGAGAGAGAGAGAGAGAGAGAGAGAGAGAGAGAGAGAGAGAGAGAGAGAGATAGAGAGAGAGAGAGAGAGAGAGAGAGCGATGATAACTATCACTCTGGGATTTAGATATATACAAATCATATTTTATTTGCTTAGTCCAAAATACCATCAGATACTGAACTTTTCTGTCCTCTTCAGAAATAGGGTCACAGACCTCTCTTCCTCTTCATATTTCTAGTCCTATTCTTAATCAAAGAGTCCAAGTGACTCCTCTTTCCTCTTCTTTTTCCTCTCTCAGAGGCGCCACTGACTCTTCTTCTAAGACGATTCCAATTCCTTCTCTTCCTGCTCCTACTGTCAGATACAGCATTAAGTCCCCTTTGCTAGAAAGGCCTCACTAACTTCTCCACCAGTTAGAGGCACCACTAACTTCCTGCTCCTCCTACTCCAGTTAGAGGCACCATTAACTTCCTGTTCCTCCTACTCTAGTTAGAGGCACCATTAACTTTCTGTTCCTGCAACTCCAGTTAGAGGCACCACTAATTTCTCCTTCATTTAGAGGCACCACTAACTTTCTGTTCCTCCTACTCCAGTTAAAGGCACCACTAACTTCTCCAGTCAGAGGCACCACTAACTTTCTGTTTCTCCTACTCCAGTTAGAGGCACTAGTAACTTCTCCTCCAATTAGAGGCACCACTAACTTCTCCTCTTCAAGTCAAAGGCACCACTAACTTCTCCTCCAGTTAGAGGCTCCACTAATTTTCTGTTCCTCCTTTGTAACAAGATCCCATGATGCTGCTGTGTCTGACAGTTGTGATGAATGGTTTGAAAAACCGACAAGTTGAAAAAGCCCACTGTGTGGGCGAAACGTAGTCAATAAAGGATCACATTATACTGCATTTGTGTTTATATTGCCATTGTGTCGGTATTTTATACCATTTATTTCAGAATGCCCTATCCATGTATCTAACCTGGCTATCCCCAACAACAACAATATTCTTACCTTCATTGTTGTCGTTCGTCGTGACGATCCCAGTAGTAGACTCACATTCGTCGGGTAGCACCGAGAATGCGTTGGAGGTTTCCACGGGAGTTTCCACAGCAGTCTCTTTCTTCTTCATCGTTTCTGGCTTTCCATTCGTCTTCTTGATCGTCAACTTCGTCGTCCCCTGCTGTCCAGCCACTGACCACGATCCCTTCTTGACCTGAGGACTCGAAACAAGAGGACTACTACGAATCCTCTTGTTTTCCTCGGCCAATCGCCGTATCTCCATCTTCGCTGCCCTCAATTCTTCCTTAAGTTGCTGGTAAAGTTGCTCGATGGAGGGCATCTTGGTTCAGTCCACGGGAGCAAACAAGACACTTCTTCACAGAGTTAAGTATAGGTCAGCACTCAAAGTACAGGTCACCACTCAAGAGCGAGTTGGATAAACTTAGATTTAGAAAGGACATAGGTAAGTACTGGTTTTCTAACAAAGTTGTAGATGCGTAGAACAGTCTTCCCAGTGGGGTGATAGAGGCTAGGACCTTGGTTAGCTTTAAGAAGAGACTGGACAAATATATGAGTGGGAGGGGCTGTTTTTGATTGGTGTCACTGGGTACTGGAGTTATTTCTTGGGAAGCTTCAGGTAGTAGTCGTTTTGATAAGGACCTGCCTCGCATGGGCCAGTAGGCCTTCTGCAGTGTTCCTCCATTCTTATGTTCTAGTTGGGTTATTGAGGCTAGGACTTTGGGTAGTTTCAAATTTAGGTTGGATAAGTACATGAGTGGGAGCGGTTGGATTTGAGTGGGACTTGCACATCAGAGCTTATTTCTTGGGTAGCATTGAAAATTGGGTTGGTCAAATGTTTTTGTTAGAGGGATGAATTGTAAAGGACCTGTCTAGTATGGGCCAACAGGCCTGCTGCAGTGTTCCTCTTTTCTTATGTTCTTATGTTCTTAATTAGAGGCACCACTAACTTCCTGTTCCTCCTACTCCAGTTAGAGGTACCACTAACTTCTTCCCCTCCTCATGTCAGAGGCTTTATTAACTTTTACATAGTTTCTATCCAGACAGGGGCACCACTAACTCCCCCTCCTCCTGGCAGGGGCCATCCTGACAGGGGCGCCACTAACTCCCCCTCCTCCTGGCAGGGGCCATCCTGACAGGGGCACCACTAACTCCCCCTCCTCCTGGCAGGGGCCATCATGACAGGGGCACCACTAACTCCCCCTCCTCCTGGCAGGGGCCATCCTGACAGGGGCACCACTAACTCCCCCTCCTCCTGGCAGGGGCCATCCTGACAGGGGAACCACTAACTCCCCCTGCTCCTGGCAGGGGTCATCCTGACAGGGGCGCCACTAACTCCCCCTCCTCCTGGCAGGGGCCATCCTGACAGGGGCACCACTAACTCCCCCTCCTCCTGGCAGGGGTCATCCTGACAGGGGCACCACTAACTCCCCCTCCTCCTGGCAGGGGCCATCCTGACAGGGGCACCACTAACTCCCCCTCCTCCTGGCAGGGGCCATCCTGACAGAGACACAACTAACTCCCCCTACAAGAGACACCACAAACTTCCCTTCCTCCTCCTCCTGACAGGGGTAATCCTGACAGAGGCACCACTAACTCCCCCTACAAGATGCACCACTAACTCCTACAAGAGGCACCACTAACTCCCCCTCTTCCTCCTCCTGGCAGGGGCCATCCTGACAGTGGCACCACTAACTCCCCCTCCTCCTGGCAGGGGCCATCCTGACAGAGACACAACTAACTCCCCCTACAATTCTCCACAAACTCCCCCTCCTCCTCCTCCTGGCAGGGGCCATCCTGACAGAGGCACCACTAACTCCCCCTACAAGAGGCACCACTAACTCCCCCTCCTCCTCCTCCTCCTGGCAGGGGCCATCCTGACAGAGGCACCACTAACTCCCCCTACAAGAGGCACCACTAACTCCCCCTCCTCCTCCTCCTGGCAGGGGCCATCCTGACAGAGGCACCACTAACTCCCCTCCTCCTGGCAGGGGCCATCCTGACAGAGGCACCACTAACTCCCCCTACAAGAGGCACCACTAACTCCCCCTCCTCCTCCTCCTCCTGGCAGGGGCCATCCTGACAGAGGCACCACTAACTCCCCCTACAAGAGGCACCACTCACCCCTCCTCCTCCTCCTCCCTGGCAGGGGCCATCCTGACAGAGGCACCACTAACTCCCCCTACAAGACACCACCTCCCCTCCTCCTCCCCTGGGGCAGGGGCCATCCTGACAGAGGCACCACTGCCCCTCCCCTCCTCCTCCTCCCCTCAGGGGCCATCCTGACAGAGGCACCACTAACCCCCTCCTCCCCCTCCTCCTGGCAGGGGCCATCATGACAGGGGCACCACTAACTCCCCTCCTCCTGGCTGGCAGGCCATCCTGACAGAGGCACCACTAACTCCCCCTACAAGAGGCACCACTAACTCCCCCTCCTCCTCCTCCTCCTGGCAGGGGCCATCCTGACAGAGGCACCACTAACTCCCCCTCCTCCTCCTCCTCCTGGCAGGGGCCATCCTGACAGAGGCACCACTAACTCCCCCTCCTCCTCCTCCTCCTGGCAGGGGCCATCCTGACAGAGGACCAGAGGGACTCGGCCACAGAGTTGGCTTTTAAGTACGCAGTCTACCAGATCAACAACGACCGTGTTATACTACCCAACACGACCCTCGTCTTTGATATCCAGTACGTGCCTCGCGACGACTCCTTCCACACGGCCAAGAAGGGTGAGTCGTACGTAGAAAGGGCTCTTGATCCATGGGATTAGAGCTGTCTCTCTTGGATCAAGAGCTCTCACTCCTTCCATTACTATAAGGTTATTTTGTCCTCATGAATATAATAATAATAATAATAATAATAATAATAATAATAATAATAATAATAATAATAATAGCCAAATCAGTAGCAGTAGTAGTTGTTGTACTAGTAGTAACAGCAACAGTCGTAGTAATAGTAGTAGTAGTAGTAGTAGTAGTAGTAGTAGTAACAATAATAATAATAATAAAAATAATAATAATAATAATAATAATAATAATAATAATAATTAAAATAATAATAACATCCTCGGGAATGTTAGCTTAGATGAGCAAATAAATTTCCTTTAAATTATTATTATTATTATTATTATTATTATTATTACTATTATTAATTATTATCATTATTATTAATTATATTATTATTATTATTATTATTATTATTATTATTATTATTATTATTAATTATTACCTTTATTTTAATTACATTATTATTATTATTATTGTTATTATTATTATTATTATTATTATTGTTATTATTATTATTATTATTATTATTATTATTATTATTATTATTGTTATTATTATTATTATTATTATTATTATTATTATTATTATTATTATTATTATTATTATTATTATTATTATTATAATCATGGAAAGCATTAAGCTCGTAGGGGCCATACAAAGCCTGGGGAATGGGAGGCAATCATGTTCCATAGCTCCAGTTACTTGAATCAAGAGCCCTTCTACTGTACCAATTCTCCAATATCTTCCTCCTCACATTTAGTATTGATAATTAAATGAGCGAATGAGAGATATAGAAGAGAAAGAGAGAGGGAGGGAGAGAGGGGAAAGAAGGAGAATAAGAGACAGAGAGAGAGCTAAGTTATTATTATTATATTCATGAAAGATAGTAAAGTTAGAGAGAGTTATAGAGTATAAATTAAAGGGAGCTTAATAGGAAGAGTGAGAACTGAACCCTTTGACTGATGGTCAATATTGTCTCCCTTTCAGGTACTGTAAGTATTGTGGGTAGTTAGTACCTTTTATAGAGGTAGTGTGAGGTATTGTGGGTAGTTAGTACCTTTTATAGAGGTAGTGTGAGGTATTGTGGGTAGTTAGTACCTTTTATAGAGGTAGTGTGAGGTATTGTGGGTAGTTAGTACCTTTTATAGAGGTAGTGTGAGGTATTGTGGGTAGTTAGTACCTTTTATAGAGGTAGTGTGAGGTATTGTGGGTAGTTAGTACCTTTTATAGAGGTAGTGTGAGGTATTGTGGGTAGTTAGTCACCTTTATAGAGGTAGTGTGGAGGTATTGTAGTAGTTAGTACCTTTTATAGAGGTAGTGTGAGGTATTGTGGGTAGTTAGTTACCTTTATAGAGGTAGTGGGGTGGGGAGTATTGTGGTAGTTAGTGACCTTTATAGAGGTAGTGTGGTGGTGTGGAGGGTAGTTAGTACCTTTTATAGAGTAGTGTGAGGTATTGTGGGTAGTTAGTACCTCTTACAGAGTGTGTGGGGTGTGGGAAGTTAGTACCTCTTACAGAGGTAGTGTGGGTATTGTG
Organism: Cherax quadricarinatus; assembly: GCF_038502225.1. Taxonomy (NCBI): domain Eukaryota; kingdom Metazoa; phylum Arthropoda; class Malacostraca; order Decapoda; family Parastacidae; genus Cherax; species Cherax quadricarinatus. Next base: position 886,514 of record NC_091377.1, read on the forward strand.
GGAAGTTAGTACCCTCTTACAGAGGAGTAGTGTGGGGTATTGTGGGAAGTTAGCACTCTTACAGAGGTAGTGGGGTCATTGTGGGTAGTAAGTACCTCTTACAGAGGCAATGTGGGGTATTGTGTAGTTAGTACCTCTTACAGAGGTAGTGTGGGGTAGTTGTTGGTAGTTAGTACCTCTTACAGAGGTAGTAGTGGGGTGGGGAATTGTGGGTAGTTAGTGCCTCTTACAGAGGTAGTGTGGGGTATTGTGGGTAGTTAGTACCTCTTACAGAGGTAGTGGGGTGATTGTGGGTGAGTTAGTACCTCTTACAGAGGTAGTGTGGGGTATTGTGGGTAGTTAGTGCCTCACTCAGAGTGCTGGGGTGTTGGGTGGGTAGTTAGCTCCCTTACTACGAGGTAGTGGGTGGGGTATTGTGGGGGTGGTTAGTGCCTCTTACAGAGGCAGTAGTGTGTATTGTGGGTAGTTAGTACCTCTTACAGAGGTAGTGTGGGGTATTGTGGGTAGTTAGTACCTCTTACAGAGGCAGTGTATTATTGTGGTAGTTAGCACCTCTTACAGAGGAGTAGTGTGGGGTATTGTAGTAAGTTAGTGCCTCTTACAGAGGCAGTGTGGGGGGGGTATTGTGGGTAGTTAGTACCTCTTACAGAGGAGTAGTGTGGGATTGTGGGTAGTTAGTACCTCTTACAGAGGCAGTGTGGGTGGTATTGTAGGGAGTTAGTACCTCTTACAGGTAGGTAGTGGGTATTGTGGGTAGTTAGTGCCTCTTACAGAGACAGTGTGGGGTGTTGTGGGTAGTTAGTACCTCTTACAGAGGTAGTGTGGGTATTGTGGGTGAGGTTAGTACCTCTTACAGAGGCAGTGTGGGGTATTGTGGGGTAGTTAGTACCTTTTATAGAGGTAGTGTGGGGTATTGTGGGTGAAGTTAGTACCTCTTACAGAGGTAGTGTGGGGTATTGTGGGTAGTTAGTACCTCTTACAGAGGTAGTGTGGGGATTGTGTGGGTAGTTAGTACCTCTTACAGAGGCAGTGTGGGGTATTGTGGGTAGTTAGTACCTCTTACAGAGGTAGTGTGGGGTACTGTGGGTAGTTAGTACCTCTTACAGAGGTAATGTGGGGTACTGTGGGTAGTTAGTACCTCTTACAGAAGTAGTGTGGGGAATTGTGGGTAGTTAGTACCTCTTACAGAGGTAGTGTGAGGTATTGTGGGTAGTTAGTACCTTTTGCAGAGGTAGTGTGAAGTGTTGTGGGTAGTTAGTACCTCTTACAGAAGCAGTGTGGGGAATTGTGGGTAGTTAGTACCTCTTACAGAGGTAGTATGGGGAATTGTGGGTAGTTAGTACCTCTTACAGAGGTAGTGTGGGGAATTGTGGGTAGTTAGTACCTCTTACAGAGGTAGTGTGAGGTATTGTGGGTAGTTAGTATCTTTTGCAGAGGTAGTGTGAAGTGTTGTGGGTAGTTAGTACCTCTTACAGAAGCAGTGTGGGGAATTGTGGGTAGTTAGTACCTCTTACAGAGGTAGTGTAGAGTATTGTGGGTAGTTAGTACCTTTTACAGAGGTACTGTGGGGTGTGTGGGTAGTTAGCACCTTTTACAGAGGGAGTGTGGGTACTGTGGGAGTTAGTACCTCCTGCAGAGGTAGTATGGGGAATTGTAGGGTAGCTATGCCTCTTACAGGGAGGTAGTGTGACGTATTGTGGGTAGTTAGTACCTCTTACAGAGGTAGTGTGAGGTATTGTGGGTAGTTAGTACCTCTTACAGAGGTAGTGTGAGGTATTGTGGGTAGCTAGTACCTCTTACAGAGGTAGTGTGAGGTATTGTGGGTAGTTAGTACCTCTTACAGAGGTAGTGTCGGATATTTTGGGTAGTTAGTACCTCTTACAGAGGTAGTGTGGGGAATTGTGGGTAGTTAGTACCTCTCACAGAGGTAGTGTGGGGTATTGTGGGTAGTTAGTACCTCTTACAGAGGTAGTGTGGGGAATTGTGGGTAGTTAGTACCTCTCACAGAGGTAGTGTCGGGTATTGTGGGTAGTTAGTACCTTTTACAGAGGTAGTGTGGAGAACTGTGGGTAGTTAGTACCTCTTACACAGGTAGTGTGAGATGCTGTGGGTAGTCAGTACCTCTTATGGAGGTAGTGTGGGGTATTGTGGGTAGGTAGTACCTCTCACAGAGGTAGTGTTTGGAATTGTGGGTAGTTAGTACCTCTCACAGAGGAAGTGTGGTTTATTGTGGGTAGTTAATACCTCTTACAGAGGAAGTGTGGGGTATTGTGGGTAGTTAGAGCCTCTTACAGAGGTAGTGTGGGGTATTTTGGATAGTACCTCTTACAGACGTAGTGTGGGGTATTGTGGATAGTTTGTACCGCTTACAAAGGTAGTGTAGGGTGTTATGGGTAGTTAGTACCTCTTGCAGAGGTAGTGTGGGGTATTGTGGGTAGTTAGTACCTCTTACAGAGGTAGTGTGGGGTATTGTGGGTAGTTAGTACCTTTTGCAGAGGTAGTGTGTGTTGTTGGGTGGGAGTTAGCACTTCTTAGTAAGCAGTGTGGGAATTGTGGAGTTAGTACCTCACAGAGGTAGTGTAGAGTATTGTGGGTAGTTAGCATCTTTTACAGAGGTGCTGTGGGGTATTGTGGGTAGTTAGTACCTTTTACAGAGGGAGTGTGGGGTACTGTGGGTAGTTAGTACCTCTTACAAAGGTAGTGAGAGGTATTGTGGGTAGTTAATACCTCTTACAGAGGTAGTGTCGGGTATTGTGGGTAGTTAGTACCTCTTACAGTAGTGTGGGGGAAGTGTGGGGTTGTTAGTTAGTACCTCTCACAGAGGTAGTGTGGGGTATTGTGGGTAGTAAGTACCTCTTACAGAGGTAGTGTGGAGAATTGTGGGTAGTTAGTACCTCTTACTGAGGTAGTGTGGGGAATTGTGGGTAGTTAGTACCTCTCACAGAGGTAGTGTCGGGTGTTGTGGGTAGTTAGTACCTTTCACAGAGGTAGTGTGGTTTATTGTGGGTAGTTAATACCTCTTACAGAGGAAGTGTGGGGTATTGTGGGTAGGTAGTACCTTTTACAGAGGTAGTGTGACGTACTGTGGGTAGTCAGTACCTCTTATAGAGGTAGTGTGGGGTATTGAGGGTAGTCAGTACCGCTTACATGGACAGTGTGGGGTATTGTGGGTAGGTAGTACCTCTTATAGAGGTAGTGTGGGGTATTGTGGGTAGTCAGTACCGCTTACAGAGGTAGTGTGGGATATTGTGGGTATTGTGGGTACCTCTTACAGAGGTAGTGTGGGGGTATTGTGGGTAGGTAGTACCTCTCACAGAGGTAGTGTGGGGTATTGTGGGTAGTTAATACCTTTTACAGAGGAAGTGTGGGGTATTGTGGGTAGTTAGTACCTCTTACAGAGGTAGTGTGGGGTATTGTGGGTAGTTAGTACCTCTTACAGAGGTAGTGTGGGGTATTGTGGGTAGTTAGTACCTCTTACAGAGGCAGTGTGGGGTATTGTGGGTAGTTAGTACCTCTTACAGAGGTAGTGTGGGGTATTGTGGGTAGTTAGTACCTCTTACAGAGGTAGTGTGGGGTATTGTGGGTAGTTAGTACCTCTTACAGAGGTAGTGTGGGGTATTGTGGGTAGTTAGTACCTCTTACAGAGGTAGTGTGAGGTATTGTGGGTAGTTAGTACCTTTTGCAGAGGTAGTGTGAAGTGTTGTGGGTAGTTAGAACCTCTTACAGAAGCAGTGTGGGGAATTGTGGGAAGTTAGTACCTCTTACAGAGGTAGTGTGAGGTATTGTGGGTAGTTAGTACCTTTTGCAGAGGTAGTGTGAAGTGTTGTGGGTAGTTAGAACCTCTTACAGAAGCAGTGTGGGGAATTGTGGGTAGTTAGTACCTCTTACAGAGGTAGTGTAGAGTATTGTGGGTAGTTAGTACCTTTTACAGAGGTACTGTGGGGTATTGTGGGTAGTTAGCACCTTTTACAGAGGGAGTGTGGGGTACTGTGGGTAGTTAGTACCTCTTGCAGAGGTAGTATGGGGAATTGTGGGTAGCTAGTACCTCTTACAGAGGTAGTGTGAGGTATTGTGGGTAGTTAGTACCTCTTACAGAGGTAGTGTCGGGTATTGTGGGTAGTTAGTACCTCTTACAGAGGTAGTGTAGAGTATTGTGGGTAGTTAGTACCTCTTACAGAGGTAGTGTGGGGAATTGTGGGTAGTTAGTACCTCTTACTGAGGTAGTGTGGGGAATTGTGGGTAGTTAGTACCTCTCACAGAAGAAGTGTGGTTTATTGTGGGTAGTTAATACCTCTTACAGAGGAAGTGTGGGGTATTGTGGGTAGTTAGAGCCTCTTACAGAGGTAGTGTGGGGTATTGTGGATAGTTAGTACCGCTTACAGAGGTAGTGTAGGGCGTTATGGGTAGTTAGTACCTCTTGCAGAGGTAGTGTGGGGTATTGTGGGTAGTTAGTACCTCTTACAGAGGTAGTGTGGGGTATTGTGGGTAGTTAGTACCTTTTGCAGAGGTAGTGTGAAGTGTTGTGGGTAGTTAGTACCTCTTACAGAAGCAGTGTGGGGAATTGTGGGTAGTTAGTACCTCTTACAGAGGTAGTGTAGAGTATTGTGGGTAGTTAGCACCTTTTACAGAGGTACTGTGGGGTATTGTGGGTAGTTAGTACCTTTTAAAGAGGGAGTGTGGGGTACTGTGGGTAGTTAGTACCTCTTACAGAGGTAGTGAGAGGTATTGTGGGTAGTTAATACCTCTTACAGAGGTAGTGTCGGGTATTGTGGGTAGTTAGTATCTCTTACAGAGGTAGTGTGGGGAATTGTGGGTAGTTAGTACCTCTCACAGAGGTAGTGTGGGGTATTGTGGGTAGTAAGTACCTCTTACAGAGGTAGTGTGGAGAATTGTGGGTAGTTAGTACCTCTTACTGAGGTAGTGTGGGGAATTGTGGGTAGTTAGTACCTCTCACAGAGGTAGTGTCGGGTATTGTGGGTAGTTAGTACCTTTCACAGAGGTAGTGTGGAGAATTGTGGGTAGTTAGTACCTGTTACACAGGTAGTGTGGGAAATTGTGGGTAGTTAGTGCCTCTTACAGAGGCAGAGTGGGGTATTGTGGGTAGTTAGTACCTCTTACAGAGGTAGTGTGAGATGCTGTGGGTAGTCAGTACCTCTTATGGAGGTAGTGTGGGGTATTGTGGGTAGGTAGTACCTCTCACAGAGGTAGTGTTTGGTATTGTGGGTAGTTAGTACCTCTCACAGAGGTAGTGTGGTTTATTGTGGGTAGTTAATACCTCTTACAGAGGAAGTGTGGGGTATTGTGGGTAGGTAGTACCTTTTACAGAGGTAGTGTGAGGTACTGTGGGTAGTCAGTACCGCTTACATGGACAGTGTGGGGTATTGTGGGTAGGTAGTACCTCTTATAGAGGTAGTGTGGGGTATTGTGGGTAGTCAGTACCGCTTACATGGACAGTGTGGGGTATTGTGGGTAGGTAGTACCTCTTATAGAGGTAGTGTGGGGTATTGTGGGTAGTCAGTACCGCTTACAGAGGTAGTGTGGGATATTGTGAGTATTGTGGGTACCTGTTACAGAGGTAGTGTGGGGGTATTGTGGGTAGGTAGTACCTCTCACAGAGGTAGTGTGGGGTATTGTGGGTAGTTAATACCTTTTACAGAGGAAGTGTGGGGTATTGTGGGTAGTTAGAGCCTCTTACAGACGTAGTGTGGGGTATTGTGGATAGTTAGTACCGCATACAGAGGTAGTGTAGGGTGTTATGGGTAGTTAGTACCGCATACAGAGGTAGTGTAGGGTATTGTTGGTAGCTAGTACCTCTTACAGAGGCAGTATAGGATACTGTGGCTAGTCAGTACCTCTCACAGAGAAAATTTACAAATATTATTATTGTTATAATTGTCACAATTATTATTATTATTATTATTATTATTATTATTATTATTAATATTATTATTTTTATTATTATTATTATTATTATTATTATTATTATTATTATTATTATTATTATTATTATTATTATTATTATTATTATCATCATCATCATGGAGAGCACTAAGCCATATAGCAAGAAAGTCTCACATAGCAAGAAAATTTAGAGGGTACGAGAAAAAATCAATAATACATGTAGCAGTATGAAAATAATGGAATCCAGAACTGTCAGAATGATTAAGACACGTACAACACCTAGGTAAATATTAAAAGACCTATGTGTTGCACATGTGTCTTATTCATCAGAGAATATATATATATATATATATATATATATATATATATATATATATATATATATATATATATATATATATATATATATATATATATATATATATATATATATATATATATATATATATGCAAAACAACCACTGTGAAAGAATGGAGAAATTCCAAGCGCTTTCGTGACTACTCACATTATCAAGGAACAATGAAAGAAGAGCATCAAAGGAAGGTATATAAGGGGTCTAGCTCACACCTCACTATCAGATCCCACAACAAAGGAACATCTGACGCGCGACTCATAAGAAAGGGAACACTGCAGCAGGCCCGCCGGCCCAACTAGACAGGTCCTTCACACAACCCACCAACAAACTATTCTACCCAAGAAATAAGAATTTTAAAAATTATTATTTGTCCAATGTATTAATAAATTCTTCCCAAATTTTATTAATTATAAATGGATCTAATTTATATAAACCAAAGGAAATATTCATATTATTGTCAAAACTGCTTTTTATGAAACAAGATTCAATTATATTCCTGTCGACCATGGACTTGCTTGATACTACTTTCTCAACTTTTTGAAAATCAATTGGATGGTTAAAATCTCTCACATGAATAAATAGAGCATTGGAAACTTGTCCAGTTCTAATGCTATATTTATGTTGTTTTAATCTTATTCTGAGACTTTTACCAGTTTGACCGTAATAAACTTTATCGCAAATTTTACAAGGAATCTTATAGACACATCCATCAGCATTTTGGGGGGAATTCTTTATCAAAAGTTTTTTTACTGTATCAAGATTTTTTAATACAACTTTAATATTAAAAGTCTTAAGAAGAGAAGGCATATCAACAAGGTTTTCATGGTAAGGGAGAACCAACATATTTTTAGTTGAATAAGGCTGGTTGTCCCTTTTTGGATTGTAAAAAGTGTTTCTAGCAACTTTAAAAGATTTATCAATTACGTTTCTTGGGTATTTCAAATCATTACCTATTTCATAAATTTTGGATATTTCCTCATCTATGAACTCAGGACTACAAATTCGTAAAGCTCTCAAAAACATTGATGAGAAAACAGACAGTTTGACTCTATCTTGATGCGAAGAATAATAGTTGACATAGGAACAGTTATTTGTAGGTTTTCTGTACATTTTAAATTTGAATTCATTATTACCCTTAATAATTAAAACATCTAGAAAAGGCAATGAGTAATTTTCTTCAAACTCAACAGTAAAGTTTATAGAATGGGCTAAGCTATTTAATTTGCCAAGGAAATGGTGTATATCTACATTTTTGGGCATAAGACACAAAATATCATCAACATATCTGAACCATTTAGCTCTATTAGGGAGGATTGTGTTAAGCAGCCTCGTTTCAAAAAATTCAAAATAGATTTAGTTGATAAATTAAGCTCCTTGACTGACTTAAATGATTTTAACATGGTTAGTTTTGATGTTACTTCCTTTTTTACGAAAGTTCCTGTTGATGATTTATTAAGTTTCTTATCTGAAGAGCTCGTTAATTATGATTTACCATTGCCAGTTCCTACTATAATTAAACTTATTAAACTTTGCATTGTTGATGCAAAATTTGTATTTAATGATAAGTTTTACACTCAGAAGTTTGGTATGGCAATGGGAAATTCTCTTTCACCTGTTCTTAGTAACCTATACATGGAATTTTTTGAAACAAGGTTACTTAACACAATCCTCCCTAATAGAGCTAAATGGTTCAGATATGTTGATGATATTTTGTGCCTTATGCCCAAAAATGTAGATATACACCATTTCCTTGGCAAATTAAATAGCTTAGCCCATTCTATAAACTTTACTGTTGAGTTTGAAGAAAATAACTCATTGCCTTTTCTAGATGTTTTAATTATTAAGGGTAATAATGAATTCAAATTTAAAATTTACAGAAAACCTACAAATAACTTTTCCTATGTCAACTATTATTCTTCGCATCAAGATAGAGTTAAATTGTCTGCTTTCTCATCAATGTTTTTGAGAGCTTTACGAATTTGTAGTCCTGAGTTCATAGATGAGGAAATATCCAAAATTTATGAAATAGGTAATGATTTGAAATACTCGAGAAACGTAATTGATAAATCTTTTAAAGTTGCTAGAAATACTTTTTACAATCCAAAAAGGGACAACCAGCCCTATTCAACTAAAAATATGTTGGTTCGCCCTTACCATGGAAACCTTGTTGATATGCCTTCTCTTCTTAAGACTTTTAATATTAAAGTTGTATTCAAAAATCTTGATTCAGTAAAAAAAACTTTTGATAAAGAATTCCCCCCAAAATGCTGATGGATGTGTCTATAAGATTCCTTGTAAAATTTGCGATAAAGATTATTACGGTCAAACTGGTAAAAGTCTCAAACTAAGATTAAAACAACATAAATATAGCATTAGAACTGGACAAGATTCCAATGCTCTATTTATTCATGTGAGAGATTTTAACCATCCAATTGATTTTCAAAAAGTTGAGAAAGTTGTATCAAGCAAGTCCATGGTCGACAGGAATATAATTTAATCTTGTTTCATAAAAAGCAGTTTTGACAATAATATGAATATTTCCTTTGGTTTATATAAATTAGATTCATTTATAATTAATAAAATTTGGGAAGAATTTAATAATACATTGGACAAATAATAATTTTTAAAATTCTTATTTCTTGGGTAGAATAGTTTGTTGGTGGGTTGTGTGAAGGACCTGTCTAGTTGGGCCGGCGGGCCTGCTGCAGTGTTCCCTTTCTGATGAGTCGCGTGTCAGATGTTCCTTTGTTGTGGGATCTGATAGTGAGGTGTGAGCTAGACCCCTTATATACCTTCCTTTGATGCTCTTCTTTCATTGTTCCTTGATAATGTGAGTAGTCACGAAAGCGCTTGGAATTTCTCTATTCTTTCACAGTGGTTGTTTTGCATATTCTGAAATCACCTGTTTACTGTGATCTTATTGCATATATATATATATATATATATATATATATATATATATATATATATATATATATATATATATATATATATATATATATATATATATATATAGATAAATAGATAGATAGATAGATAGATAGATAGATATGTCGTGCCGAATAGGTAAAACTGGTCAGTTAACAAGAAGAGCCATCAAACGAAAGAATGAGCGAAGGAAAGCAGGAGTGAGAGAAAGTGAAAGTGATAGAAGTGGGAGAGAAAGTGAGAGTGATAGAAGCAAATGTTAGGACAGGAAGAGTGTTAGAAGCATGTGATGTGAAGGAAGGAAGAAAGGTAGAAAGAAAGGAAGATAGAAGGAAGGAAGGCAGGCAGGAAGGAAGGAAGGAAGGAAGGAATTAAGGAATTAAGGAAGGAAGGAAGGAAGGAAGGCAGGAAGGCAGGAAGGAAGGAAGGAATTAAGGAATTAAGGAATTAAGGAAGGAAGGAAGGAAGGAAGGAAGGAAGGAAGGAAGGAAAGAATGAAGGAATCATCGTTGCATAATCACACCTCAGGTTGTAACAGATAAGATCCAACACACACATCACAACATTAAAAATAATCTCGGTATAATCTGACAAAAAGAAGCGACTGACGACCCAAGTAATTACATAAAGAATATAAGGGAGAAGTAAGGAATACGAGAAGAGGGAGGAAAGGGAGAGTAGAGAGGAAGGGGACATAAGGAAGGAAGGGATGAGAGAAAGAATGTACATGTACATACGTAAGTTATATAGCGGAGGTCCACACCGAGTCTGCTGACAAAGAGGTATTTATTTCTGTCCAGATTACGAACTGTCGTGAGTTATCTAACGTAGCTTGTCCAGCTGGTTCTTGCTTGTCTAGCTGGTTCTTGCTTCTCTAGCTGGTTCTTGCTTGTCCAGCGGGCTCTCCCATGTCCCGATGGTCTATCTTGTCTAGCTGGTTCTTGTTTGTCCAGCTGGTCTATCTTATCTAGCTAGTTCTCCCGTACCCAGCTGGTTCTTGCTTGTCCAGCTGGTTCTCCCAAGTGCAGCGGATTCTCCCATGTCCAGCTGGTCTATCTTGTCTAACTGGTCTATCGTGTCCAGCTAGCTCTTCCATATCTAGCTGGTTCTTGCTTGTCCAGCTGGTTCTCCCATGTCCAGCTGGTTCTTGAATGACTGTACTGTCTTAGCACTTACAAAATTACCGGACATTTCATTCTATGCTGCTATAATTATGTTGACAAAAAGTCCCTATATACATTCGTATTAATTCAAAGTAGTCTAAGGTAGTCTACATAACTAAAAGTAGTCTAGGAAAGTCTAGATAAGTTATAAGTAGTTTGAAGTAGTCTTAGATCAATTAAAATAGGCCTAGAATAGTCTAGAGGAAGTATAAGTAGTCTAAAGTAATCTAAATAAAGTATAAGTAGTCTAGAGTAGTCTAGAGTAGTCTAGAGTAGTCTAGAGTAGTCTAGAGTGTTACTAACACATGTAAAGGTAGGCCAGGTTGAGACGTTGACTCTCAACTTTGGCAGTCAGTCTTGAAAGTCAGACTTGATACTCAGCCTTGACAGTCAGCCTTGACAGTCAGCCTTGACAGTCGGCCTTGACTCAGCCTTGGCACTCAGTCTTGACAGTCAGCCTTGAGAGTCAGCCTTGACAGTCAGCCTTGATAGTCAGCCTTGACAGTCGGCCTTGACTCAGCCTTGGCACTCAGTCTTGACAGTCAGCCTTGAGAGTCAGCCTTGACAGTCAGCCTTGACAGTCAGCCTTGACAGTCGGCCTTGACTCAGCCTTGGCACTCAGTTTTGACAGTCAGCCTTGACAGTCAGCCTTGACAGTCAGCCTTGACAGTCAGCCTTGACAGTCAGCCTTGACAGTCGGCCTTGACTCAGCCTTGACACTCAGTCTTGACAGTCAGCCTTAACACTCAGCCATGACAGTCAACCTTGACAGTCACCTTTGACAGTCGCCTTTAACAGTCAGCCTTGACAATCAGCCTTGTCAGTCAGCCTTGACAGTCAGCCTTGACAGTCAGCCAGGCTGGAAGATAAGTACTTCCGGTTACTTCACCTTAAGACAAGAAAAAATATCTTACAGTGTCTCGGATAATGATTCAAGCGTTTTATTGTCCGATTTTCTTTTTTTTCTTGACCTTTGTTTTGACCAGACCTTTATTCTGACCTAGGCTTTTGTTTTGACCAGACCTTTATTCTGACCTAGGCTTTTGTTTTGACCAGACCTTTATTCTGACCTAGTCCTATGTTTTGACCAGACCTTTATTCTGACCTACTTCTTTGTTTTGACCAGACCTTTATTCTGACCTAGTCCTTTGTTTTGACCAGACCTTTATTCTGACCTAGTCCTATGTTTTGACCAGACCTTTATTCTGACCTACTTCTTTGTTTTGACCAGACCTTTATTCTGACCTAGTCCTTTGTTTTGACCAGACCTTTATTCTGACCTAGTCCTATGTTTTGACCAGACCTTTATTCTGACCTAGTTCTTTGTTTTGACCAGACCTTTATTCTGACCTAGCTCTTTGTTTTGACCAGACCTTTATTCTGACCTAGTCCTTTGTTTTGATCAGACCTTTATTCTGACCTAGCTCTTTGTTTTGACCAGACCTTTATTCTGACCTAGTCCTTTGTTTTGACCAGACCTTTATTCTGACCTAGCTCTTTGTTTTGACCAGACCTTTATTCTGACCTAGTCCTTTGTTTTGACCAGACCTTTATTCTGACCTACTTCTTTGTTTTGACCAGACCTTTATTCTGACCTAGTCCTTTGTTTTGACCAGACCTTTATTCTGACCTACTTCTTTGTTTTGACCAGACCTTTATTCTGACCTAGTTCTTTGTTTTGACCAGACCTTTATTCTGACCTAGTTCTTTGTTTTGACCAGACCTTTATTCTGACCTAGTTTTTTGTTTTGATCAGACCTTTATTCTGACCTAGTCCTTTGTTTTGACCAGACCTTTATTCTGACCTAGTCCTATGTTTTGACCAGACCTTTATTCTGACCTACTTCTTTGTTTTGACCAGACCTTTATTCTGACCTAGTTCTTTGTTTTGACCAGACCTTTATTCTGACGTAGTTCTTTGTTTTGACCAGGCTTTTATTCTGACCTAGTTCTTTGTTTTGACCAGACCTTTATTCTGACCTAGTCCTTTGTTTTGACCTGGTCCTTGACCTTTGTTTTGACCTGGTTCTCGACCTTTGTTTTGACCTGGTTCTCGACCTTTGTTTTGATCTTTGCTTTGATTTCTCTTCGTCTGTTCTATATCTCAATCTTCGCTTAAATTTGAATTGCTTTACAGATTTCCTAGAAGGAATGGTAAGCAATATACTCTGGGGTAGCATTCAGGGGCCAAGAGCTAGATTTTGACAGTAAAGGGAGAACGCAGGCCCACTCGAACTGCAGGGGTACACGCCCGTAAAGTTAGTAGGACTTAGTGGAGAGTGAACTTTGCTGATTGAAGGAGAGAGAGAGGTAGACACTGACTCTAATTCTGTCTGTCTGTCTGTCTGTCTGTCTGTCTGTCTGTCTGTCTGTCTGTCTGTCTGTCTGTCTGTCTGTCTGTCTTTCTGTCTGTCTGTTTCTGGAGATATATTTAAGGCCTTCTACTATCTCTTTTTTTCCATGAGCTCTATATGCAATACTACTACTACTACCACCACCACCACCACCACTACTACTACTACTACTACCACCATCACTGCTTTTACCCATACAACTGATTTTAACACTGTTACTACAGTACTGGAACCACTATACGTGTTGTTGTATTTGCTACTACTGATAATGCTGATTGCACTGCTGTTGCTGATTCTGCTGATGTTGCTGCTGCTGCAGTTTCTCGTACTCCTACAAGCATTACCACTCCTACTAGCACCATCATCCTGTCTGAGCCACAATACAGTGCTGCACCGGGGTCAGGGTGTTGAGAAAGGCTTCGAATCTTCTCTGCTCACTCAACCAAGGCTTCGCCAGGCAATTACTCAGCGTGGATATCGCGATCTGGGCAGCCTCTAGGCTCAGATAAATCCCTGTCATCCATCAGCACTACTGAACGTGGGAAAGAAAGTTGCTTTTCCGCCTATCCATCACTTTCCACGGTGGCCAGGAGATCTCACTAGCTTCCTCACCATTTTGTGTCATGCAGTCAGAGTTAGGTAAAGTAAGATTGGTCAGGAAACAAGGACAAGTGTTCCTTGACACAGGGTTTAGTCGTATGTTGGCTCTCCACTGGTGTTTTTTCCCGAAGTTCTCTACATAACCATTACGGTGAGCATTTACAAAGTGACTTTGTAAATGGTCAAAGTCGGACCGAAACATCGTCGTAAGCTCCTCTCTTCTATGTGCGGGTTATTTGTGTATCGTTCCAGTCACGGAATTGTTCCATTTTTTGTTATTTAAAACCATGGCATTTCTGCATGCATAACCAAATGTCACCATCTTTGTGCATTGTATAACGTGAAATAAATCTTTGATTTGATTTGACTGAGACCTTCCACTGGCTTACCATTCCACCTTTTAAAAATAATATTTTTCCTAAATTAAATAGCCAGTACTATGAAGGGTTTCTCACATGCCATTTAATTTTGGATACCCCTTTTCAACTGCCTTTATAAAAAATCTTACAATGTTGAGGAGTTTCATACATTACCTTTACCTTACCTTTGATGAGTTCCGAGAGTGCTTCTACTCCCAGAGACCGGCCAGGGGCCAGGCTCGTCTGGTGCTATCCTGGTCAACCAGGCTAAATAGCACAAATTAAGTACACGGGAGTATATGGGGAAGACAGATAGCAGAAGACTTAAAAATACACACCGACAACTATCTACTTCTCTCTAGATTGTGGATACTCTAGTATTTTCTAGGTGTCTGATACAGTGTGCTGATAGTCAGAAAACAGCGGCTCAAGTTACAGAAGAAACAGTGTTTGGGAGAACGTTTCGCTCTGTTTCACTCTCTATAGAGCGTTATCATGTGTGGAGCCTTATCAAGTTTTGTTCCGCTCTACGTAAAGCTGTATCAGTTCACTTCTGCTCTGTGTAGAGCTTTATCAAGTCATGTTCGGCTCTGTGAAGAACATTATCAAGTTATGTTTCGCTCTGTGTAGAGCTTTATGAAGTCACGTTTTGCTCTGACTTGACAAGACGAAAGCTTTTTCAAGTCCTCTATCGCTCTGTGTAGAGCTTCATCAAGTCCTGTTTGGTCTGTGTTAAACATTATCAAGTCACACCTCACTCTTTTAAGAGCTTGATTAAGTCCTAGTTATTATCTAAGTTAGTTTACACTGTTTGTGATACCATCCTGTACACTGTAGTTACACTGTGATACCATCCTGTAC
>NC_091377.1:903535-918535 GCF_038502225.1 Cherax quadricarinatus
TCACACATCTTCCTCAACCAGGCCTACAAGGACATGATCCAGTTTCTGAAGTGGAAGAAAGTGGCCATCGTCTACGAGGAGGATTTCGGTAGGTGGTTGTAGTAGATAGTGGTAGGTGGTGATAGTAGATTGTGGTAGGTGGTTGTAGGTGGTAGTGGTAGGTGGTAGTAGTAGATAATGGTAGGTGGTTGTAGTAGATAGTGGTAGTAGATAGTGGTAGGTGGTTGTAGTAGGTAATGGTAGGTGGTTTTAGTAGATAGTGGTAGATGGTTGTAGTAGATAATGGTAGATTGTGGTAGTAGATTGTGGTAGGTGGTTGTAGTAGATAGTGGTAGGTGGTTGTAGTAGGTAGTTGTAGGTGGTTTTAGTAGACAGTGGTAGGTGGTTGTAGCAGATAGTGGTAGGTGGTTGTAGTAGATAATGGCAGGTGGTTGTAGTAGATAGTGGTAGTAGACAGTGGTAGGTGGTTGTAGTAGATAGTGGTAGATGGTGGTAGTAGATAATGGTAGGTGGTTGTAGTAGATAGTGGTAGGTGGTGGTAGTAGATAGTGGTAGGTGGTTTTAGTAGATAGTGGTAGATGGTTGTAGTAGATAATGGTGGATTGTGGTAGCAGATTGTGGTAGGTGGTTGTAGTAGATAGTGGTAGGTGGTTGTAGTAGGTAGTTGTAGGTGGTTTTAGTAGATAGTGGTAGGTGGTTGTAGTAGATAGTGGTAGGTGGTGGTAGTAGATAATGGTAGATGGTGGTAGTAGATAGTGGTAGGTGGTTGTAGTAGATAGTGATAGGTGGTGGTAGTAGATAGTGATAGGTGGTGGTAGTAGATAGTAGTAGATGGTGGTAGTAGATAATGGTAGGTGGTTGTAGTAGATAGTGGTAGGTGGTTGTAGTAGATAGTGGTAGATGGTGGTAGTAGATACTGGTAGGTGGCTGTATAAGATAGTGGTAGATGGTGGTAGCACTGTTGAAGAGGGTTGTTGTGTGGATGGTTGTGGGTTGTGGTGGTGTTGGTGGCTGGTGAGGTTAGTGGTAAACAACAACAAGGTACGATATCGACACTGGAACAATGTACAAATGGGTGAACAACAACAAGGTACAATATCGACACTGGAACAATGTACAAATGGGTGAACAACAACAAGGTACGATATCGACACTGGAACAATACACAAACAACCTACACATAGGAAAGAGAAAAGCTTACGACAACGTTTCGGTCCGACTTGAACCATTCAAGTCTGACCGAAACGTTGTCGTAAGCTTTTCTCTCCCCTATATGCGGGTTATTTGTGTATTAGTGGTAATATTATTTGCAAGTAGGTGGTGGTAGTTAGTGATAGTAAGCGGTTACAGGTGGTAGTATTAGTGGTAGCTTGGTAGTGGTAGCATGGATGAAAGTGTTGGTAGCTTGGTAATGGTAGCATGGCTGAAAGTGTTGGTAGCTTGGTAGTGGTAGCATGGATGGTGTTGGTAGCTTGGTAGTGGTAGCATGGATGAAGGTGATGGTAGCTTGGTAATGGTAGCATAGATGAAGGTGTTGGTAGCTTGGTAGTGGTAGCATGGATGAAGGTGATGGTAGCTTGGTAGTGGTAGCATGGCTGAAAGTGTTGGTAGCTTGGTAGTGGTAGCATGGATGAAGGTGATGGTAGCTTGGTAGTGGTAGCATGGATGGTGTTGGTAGCTTGGTAGTGGTAGCATGGATGAAAGTGTTGGTAGCTTGGTAGTGGTAGCATGGCTGAAAGTGTTGGTAGCTTGGTAGTGGTAGCATGGATGAAGGTGATGGTAGCTTGGTAATGGTAGCATAGATGAAGGTGTTGGTAGCTTGGTAGTGGTAGCATGGCTGAAAGTGTTGGTAGCTTGGTAGTGGTAGCATGGATGAAAGTGTTGGTAGCTTGGTAGTGGTAGCATGGATGGTGTTGGTAGCTTGGTAGTGGTAGCATGGATGAAGGTGATGGTAGCTTGGTAGTGGTAGCATGGATGAAGGTGATGGTAGCTTGGTAGTGGTAGCATGGATGAAAGTGTTGGTAGCTTGGTAGTGGTAGCATGGATGAAGGTGATGGTAGCTTGGTAGTGGTAGCATGGATGAAGGTGATGGTAGCTTGGTAGTGGTAGCATGGATGAAAGTGTTGGTAGCTTGGTAATGGTAGCATGGATGAAGGTGTTGGTAGCTTGGTAGTGGTAGCATGGATGAAAGTGTTGGTAGCTTGGTAGTGGTAGCATGGATGAAGGTGTTGGTAGCTTGGTAGTGGTAGCATGGATGAAAGTGTTGGTAGCTTGGTAGTGGTAGCATGGATGAAGGTGTTGGTAGCTTGGTAGTGGTAGCATGGATGAAAGTGTTGGTATGTTGGTAGTGGTAGCATGGATGAAGGTGTTGGTAGCTTGGTAGTGGTAGCATGGATGAAAGTGTTGGTAGCTTGGTAGTGGTAGCATGGATGAAAGTGTTGGTAGCTTGGTAGTGGTAGCATGGATGAAGGTGTTGGTAGCTTGGTAGTGGTAGCATGGATGAAAGTGTTGGTATGTTGGTAGTGGTAGCATGGATGAAGGTGTTGGTAGCTTGGTAGTGGTAGCATGGATGAAAGTGTTGGTAGCTTGGTAGTGGTAGCATGGATGAAGGTGCTGGTAGCTTGGTAGTGGTAGCATGGATGAAAGTGTTGGTATGTTGGTAGTGGTAGCATGGATGAAGGTGTTGGTAGCTTGGTAGTGGTAGCATGGATGAAGGTGTTGGTAGGTTGGTAGTGGTAGCATGGATGAAAGTGTTGGTAGCTTGGTAGTGGTAGCATGGATGAAAGTGTTGGTAGCTTGGTAGTGGTAGCATGGATGAAGGTATTGGTAGCTTGGAAGTGGTAGCATGGATGAAGGTGTTGGTAGGTTGGTAGTGGTAGCATGGATGAAGGTGTTGGCATCTTGGTAGTGGTAGCATGGATGGTGTTGGTAGCTTGGTAGTGGTAGCATGGATGGTGTTAGTAGCTTGGTAGTGGTAACATGGATGAAGGTGTTGGTAGCTTGGTAGTGGTAGCATGGATGAAGGTGTTGGTAGCTTGGTAGGGGTAACATGGATGAAGGTGTTGGTAGCTTGGTAGTGGTAACATGGATGAAGGTGTTGGTAGCTTGGTAGGGGTAACATGGATGAAGGTGTTGGTAGCTTGGTAGTTTTAACATGGATGAAGGTGTTGGTAGCTTGGTAGTGGTAGCATGGATGGTGTTGGTAGCTTGGTAGTGGTAGCATGGATGAAGGTGTTGGTAGCTTGGTAGTGGTAGCATGGATGAAGGTATTGGTAGCTTGGTAGTGGTAGCATGGATGGTGTTGGTAGCTTGGTAGTGGTAGCATGGATGGTGTTGGTAGCTTGGTAGTGGTAGCATGGATGAAGGTGTTGGTAGCTTGGTAGTGGTAGCATGGATGAAGGTATTGGTAGCTTGGTAGTGGTAGCATGGATGAAGGTATTGGTAGCTTGGTAGTGGTAGCATGGATGAAGGTATTGGTAGCTTGGTAGTGGTAACATGGATGAAGGTATTGGTAGCTTGGTAGTGGTAGCATGGATGAAGGTATTGGTAGCTTGGTAGTGGTAGCATGGATGAAGGTATTGGTAGCTTGGTAGTGGTAGCATGGATGAAGGTATTGGTAGCTTGGTAGTGGTAGCATGGATGAAGGTATTGGTAGCTTGGTAGTGGTAGCATGGATGGTGTTGACTCTGCAGAGGCTGCAGTAGTTGAGGGTGTTGATGTGTACCTTTGCCTCTTGCAGTTTTAGAGGTACAGCCACTGTACCTCTTGTAGCTTTAGAGGTACAATAACTCTACCTCTTGTAGTTTTAGAGGTACAGCCACTCTGCCTATTGTAGTTTTAGAGGTACAATAACTCTACCTCTTGTAGTTTTAGAGGTACAATCACTGTACCTCTTGTAGCTTTAGAGGTACAGCCACTCTGCCTCTTGCAGTTTGAGAGGTACAGCCACTGTACCTCTTGTGGTTTTAGAGGTACAGCCACTGTACCTCTTGTAGCTTTAGAGGTACAGCCACTCTGCCTCTTGCAGTTTGAGAGGTACAGCCACTGTACCTCTTGTGGTTTTAGAGGTACAGCCACTCTGCCTCTTGCAGTTTGAGAGGTACAGCCACTGTACCTCTTGTGGTTTTAGAGGTACAGTCACTCTGTATCTTGTGGTTTCGAGATACAGGCACTGTACTCTTTCCAAACATTGATATACAGGATGCAAATGAGACACAGTTACATAACCCAGTCACTGAGAAACATCTAGTTACTCTCTTTATCTCCCACAGGTCTCATGAAGTTACAGGAGATAATTCGGTCTCCGCCGAGTAAAAACGTCGAGATGTACATCAGACAAGGACATCCGGACAACTACAGGGACATCCTGAAGGAAGTCAAACACAAGGAAATCTTTAGTATTATCGTTGATACCTTACCCAGGAACATGCGTCTCTTCTTGCGTTGTGTAAGTTATTATTATTATTATTATTATTATTATTATTATTATTATTATTATTATTATTATTATTTTTATTTTTATTTTGATTATTTTTATTATTATTGTTATTACCATTATTATATTATCATTATTTACATGTGTTATTATTATAATTATTATTATTATTATTATTATTATTATTATTATTATTATTATTATTATTATTATTATTTTATTATTATTAATAATATTATTATTATTATTAGTAGTAGTAGTAACATAATTATTTAAATTATAGGGGAGCGCTAAATCCGTAAGAGGGAGAATATTAGATAATAAGACTCGATCTGCAAAGCACCATAGATAGTGAGAGTTGATGTTTCTCTCTCTATTTACAGTTGATGTTTCTCTCTCTATTTACAGTTGATGTTTCTCTCTCTATTTACAGTTGATGTTTCTCTCTCTATTTACAGTTGATGTTTCTCTCTCTATTTACAGTTGATGTTTCTCTCTCTATTTACAGTTGATGTTTCTCTCTCTATTTACAGTTGATGTTTCTCTCTCTATTTACAGTTGATGTTTCTCTCTCTATTTACAGTTGATGTTTCTCTCTCTATTTACAGTTGATGTTTCTCTATTTACAGTTGATGTTTCTCTCTCTATTTACAGTTGATGTTTCTCTCTCTATTTACAGTTGATGTTTCTCTCTCTATTTACAGTTGATGTTTCTCTCTCTATTTACAGTTGATGTTTCTCTCTCTATTTACAGTTGATGTTTCTCTCTCTATTTACAGTTGATGTTTCTCTCTCTATTTACAGTTGATGTTTCTCTCTCTATTTACAGTTGATGTTTCTCTCTCTATTTACAGTTGATGTTTCTCTCTCTATTTACAGTTGATGTTTCTCTCTCTATTTACAGTTGATGTTTCTCTCTCTATTTACAGTTGATGTTTCTCTCTCTATTTACAGTTGCTTCAGCTACAAATGAATGACTACCGATATCACTACCTCTTCACTACCTTCGTGAGTACCGTCTTGCTCCTCCTGACGCGGGTCTCAGTCATATGACGACCCACACCTGGAGTTTTTGGTCATCAGACCGAGGCCTTCCACTGGCTTACCCTTCTACCCCTTTAAAAACCATTATCATGATTATAACTATTTTGGATGAATATTATTATTATTAATGTGGATAATTGTAAGTGAACAATATTTAGAAAAAAGTAAGGAAAATAGAGTTGCAACTACGGATTTAGAGAAACTTTATAACCGGGTTGATAGGAATGCAATGTTGCAGATGTTGAAAATGTATGGCATAGGTGGTAGGTTGTGAGAAGTAATGAAGGGTTTTTAATGTGGATAATAAGACTCAGGGATGGGGGGTATGCTGTAGGAAAGGGGACGTTCCCAGTAAAAGTAGGCCTAAGATAGGGATGTATTATGTCACCATGGCTGTATGATGTCACCATAGCTGTATGATGTCACCATGGATGTATGATGTCATCATGGCTGTATGATGTTACCATGGCTGTATGATGTCACCATAGCTGTATGATGTCACCATGGATGTATGATGTCACCATGGCTGTATGATGTTACCATGGCTGTATGATGTCACCATAGCTGTATGATGTCACCATGGATGTATGATGTCACCATGGATGTATGATGTCACCTTGGCTGTATGATGTCACCATAGCTGTATGTCACCATGGATGTATGATGTCACCATGGATGTATGATGTCACCTTGGCTGTATGATGTCACCATGGTTGAATGATGTCACCATGGCTGTATGATGTCACCATGGATGTATGATGTCACCATGGATGTATAATGTCACCATGGCTGTATGATGTCACCATGGCTGTATGATGTCACAATGGATGTATGATGTCACCATGGCTGTATGATGTCACCATGGCTGTATGATGTCAACATGGATGTATGATGTCACCATGGCTGTATGATGTTACCATGGCTGTATGTCACCATAGCTGTATGATGTCACCATGGATGTATGATGTCACCATGGCTGTATGATGTTACCATGGCTGTATGATGTCACCATAGCTGTATGATGTCACCATGGATGTATGATGTCACCATGGCTGTATGATGTTACCATGGCTGTATGATGTCACCATAGCTGTATGATGTCACCATGGATGTATGATGTCACCATGGATGTATGATGTCACCTTGGCTGTATGATGTCACCATAGCTGTATGTCACCATGGATGTATGATGTCACCATGGATGTATGATGTCACCTTGGCTGTATGATGTCACCATGGTTGAATGATGTCACCATGGCTGTATGATGTCACCATGGATGTATGATGTCACCATGGATGTATAATGTCACCATGGCTGTATGATGTCACCATGGCTGTATGATGTCACAATGGATGTATGATGTCACCATGGCTGTATGATGTCACCATGACTGTATGATGTCAACATGGATGTATGATGTCACCATGGCTGTATGATGTCAACATGGATGCATGATGTCACCATGGCTGTATGATGTTACCATGGCTGTATGATGTCACCATAGCTGTATGATGTCACCATGGATGTATGATGTCACCATGGCTGTATGATGTCACCATGACTGTACGATGTCAACATGGATGTATGATGTCAACATGGATGTATGATGTCACCATGGCTGTATGATGTCACCATGGCTGTATGATGTCACCATGGCTGTATGATGTCACCATGGATGTATGATGTCACCATGGCTGTGTGATGTCACCACGACTACGATTTCAACATGGATGTATGATGTCACCATGGCTGTATGATGTCACCATGGCTGTATGATGTCACCATGGATGTATGATGTCACCATGGTTATATGATGTCGCCATGGCTGTTTTACGTGCTTATAGATGGGGTCGTCAAAGAAGTCAATGCTGGGGTGTTGGGGAGATTTAAGGACTACGAACGTGATAGATAATGGAACTTAGTACGATTGCTCTTTGCTGATGATGCGGTGCTTTTGGGAGAGTGTGAAGAGAAGTTGCAATGGTTGGTGGACGACTTTGGAAGGGTATGTAAAAGAAGGAAATTAATTGCGAGCATACCTGGAATATACATGGAGAGGATTTTGGGGGGATCAGCGCCCCCACGGCCCGGTCTATGACCAGCACTGGAAAATTCGTGATGATAAGATTAATATCAATCCAGAAGTGGAAAGATTAGATATTTTGCTAGAGGAGAAAAGTATGGAGGAGGTATTTAGATATCTGTTAGCGGACTTGTCGATGGATAGGTCTATGAAAAATGAGGTAAAGCATAGAACTGGAAAGAGATGAAAAGGTGGATGGTGCATTGAGGTATCCTTCAAGAAAAACGTATCTATGGAAACAAAAAAGGAATGTAACCAGACTATAATAATAGCGACGCTGTTATTATAGTCTGGTTACATGGTTATATAGGTTACATGGGTCTGAAACATGGGTTTTAAACGTTGCAGTAATAATCATTTTCTAAATGACTCGACTTGAAATTTCTTGCTCACAGGACATTGAGACGTTCGATCTTGAAGACTTTAAGTACAACTATGTTAATATGACGGCCTTCAGGATAGTGGACACCAGTAACTCGCACGTTCGGAAGATCCTTCACGATATGGAGAAGTTCCAGCCTTTCGGTCATTCCATTCTTAACAAGTCTTCCATTATCAAGGTAAGATGCTTAATGAGACACATGTAAAATACTTGGGTATCTTCATTATTGAAGAGTTTCGCCTGCAGGATGGGTTTCTTCAGTCGGATACAGAGGTGAATAAAATAGGGGACAGCAGTGGTGGAGGTAAATGTGATGTGATCAGTCTATTGATCTTGATAGGGTAGTTTTGAGGTGATCAGTCCCTCGGTTTTGAAAAATGGTCAGCTCTAGGGTCCTGAGGATATAGTGTGTGTGTGTGTGTGTGTGTGTGTGTGTGTGTGTGTGTGTGTGTACTCACCTAGTTGTACTCACCTAGTTGAGGTTGCGGGGGTCGAGTCCATACATAGCTTAAAGCTATGTATGGATCCTGCCTCCACTACATCGCTTCCCAAACTATTCCACTTACTGACTACTCTGTGGCTGAAGAAATACTTCCTAACATCCCTGTGATTCATCTGTGTCTTCAGCTTCCAACTATGTCCCCTTGTTACTGTGTCCAATCTCTGGAACATCCTGTGTGTGTGTGTGTGTGTGTGTGTGTGTGTGTGTGTGTGTGTGTGTGTGTGTGTGTGTGTGTGTGTTATGGTTCATCATCTTATCTAAATCTATATTCAATAACCAATGACTAATCATCTTACCCTGATGGATTTTCCAAAACTTAATTAATGACTTCCCCAAACCCAATTACTTTTTTTGTCAAAAAATGAGCTAATCTGTATATCAAAATTTAGCGCACAATGGGATGGCCTTAACGAAGACAAACACCATCCATTCTCCAGTACTCTGAAAATGATAACTAGACTATTCCTTACATATGAATCTTCATCAGGCATTTTATCATTAAATTTCAAATGACTTTCAACATTCCTGGATTTTTCTATTCACTTATTTTTTGAGTATCTCCCTCACGATGACTTCTCCATTAATCTAAAGTATCTCTAATTCTTCAGGATGAATTCAAAACAATTCTGAAGCCACTAATTTAGAAGTATCTCTATTATTTGTATCACTGTTTAGGTAAAAACCCCATGACCGTCCCTACCAACACCCCCCTACCATTAAAACCAATACAAAAGCCACCATTACCACCATCAACCCAGAGTCAGCAATACATCCGCTAAGAGAGAAATTTTTTCATTAATAGCCTACAACAAACTGGTTTTAGTCCAACAGGTTTTTTATACACTTCATACCCACCCGTTTAGGCAGCCCTCAAAAGATTACAGTCATACATAATGGGGTCCAGGAGCTGTTGTCTCATGGAATGATGGCTAAGTAAATTACAGTAGTAATCAACTACTTACAAGCTTCTCATCTGGTTACAGTAACCTTGAATTTAACACTTCCTCATGAATATAATAATAATAATCTTTAGACCCCATTAACCAACCATCAAATTCTACTTCCACTACTAATGCTAGTAATAATAACAGCAACTTATAATAATATCTGTCTGTGTCACTTTCACTAGGCAGAACCAGCCCTCATCTATGACAGCGTCAACGTGTTCGCTAAGGGTCTTCACGCTCTGGAGCGCTCCGCCACTCTCAGTCTAGCCAACCTCTCCTGTGAGAACGAGAAGCCCTGGGGAGACGGATCTTCACTCTTCAACTACATCAATGCCGTCAGTACCTCCCGTGTGTGTTCCGTAGTTTTTTTTTTTTTTTTGGCTACATCAGTGTCGTCAGTACCTTCCGTGTGTGTGTTCAGCAGTGTTTTTTTCCAATTACATCAGAGCTGTCAGTGCCTCCTGTGTGTGTGTTCAGTAGCATTTTTTCCCAACTACGTACATCATTAAATAACATCATTAAGTACGTACATCATTGCCATCAGTACCTCTCGTGTATGTGTTCAGTAGTTTTTTCTTCCCGAAGGATAGATCCATCACTGTACGTATCCTTTACATGGTCGGAGTTTAATCCCTATTTTTAGGGATTATAATATTCTTGATTGGTGGTGAACAGGTGACACGCAGTCTTAATGGCTCTTGTGTAGTCGAGAGGCTTTAAACCCTATTATCTATCCAGGAGAAATGACTTACCTATAAACTCCGTTAAAGAGTACATAAATCTTCCAATGTTTATTTTACACTAAATTTCATTATTCATATATTCACGGGAAAGCTCTAAATTAGTAGGGGTCCAGCAGAGCTTGGGGAGTGGAAGGTTATCAAGGGTGGTCCTCAGAAGGAAGGGGTAACTCGGATTCTTTATATCAACAACTCTTAACTCTTTGTAGATGAATGGTTCAGAGAACCGACATGTTGATAAATTAGACACATGTGCAACTCTTGGGTATCTTTATTGAGGAAACGTTTCGCCACACAGTGGCTTCATCAGTCCATACAAAGGAGAATCTTGAAGAACAGGAGGAGAATGAGGTAATCAGTCCCTCAACCTTGAGTCGATGTGGTCAGTCCATCAATCTTGAATAGAGTACGGCATACGTGCTGAGAAGGAGCTTATAAACCGTTGGCAGGAGAGGTGCAGAAGTCATAGGTCGTGTAACATTTGTTCAATGTTGAAGTAGGTCGTGCCCAAGAATTAGGGCACGACCTACTTCAACATTGAACAAATGTTACACGACCTATGACTTCTGCACCTCTCCTGCCAACGGTTTATAAGCTCCTTCTCAGCACGTATGCCGTACTCTATTCAAGATTGATGGACTGACCACATCGACTCAAGGTTGAGGGACTGATTACCTCATTCTCCTCCTGTTCTTCAAGATTCTCCTTTGTATGGACTGATGAAGCCACTGTGTGGCTAAACGTTTCCTCAATAAAGATACCCAAGAGTTGCACATGTGTCTAATTTATCAACTCTTAACTCGACTCGGTTAATAGAGGAACGTCACTCGAGTTTTTTTATAATTACGAATGTTATACACAATAATCAGCAGTATATATATACTGGCTCCCTCACTCTTTTGTGTTAGTGTGACTTTGTAAAGGGTCCAGGTTGGACCGATACTTCGTCGTAAGCTTCTCTCTCCTGTGTACGGATTATTTGTGTATTCCAGTCACGGTATTGTGCCTTATTGTTTTTTATGAATGGTATTTAATACCATTAAGATGATGGATGGTGTTTTGTTTATCAACTCTTGGATTGGTTTAGGCACTGAGAGCTTTGTTTCTGTCACTTATGCTGTGCCTGGGTCGTTATGGCACCGCTTACCCGTGGTTCTATTGTCCCGTGATGAGCAAGATGGCACTGTGATAGAT
This sequence comes from Cherax quadricarinatus, assembly GCF_038502225.1. Taxonomy (NCBI): domain Eukaryota; kingdom Metazoa; phylum Arthropoda; class Malacostraca; order Decapoda; family Parastacidae; genus Cherax; species Cherax quadricarinatus. The sequence continues at coordinate 914,864 of NC_091377.1, forward strand.
GGGTTAGTGGGTAGAGAGGGCTCGGAAGCAGGATGGAAGGGGACATAATGTTGGAGAAGGGTTAAAGATGGTGCTGGAGGTGGTGTTGGGGACAAACGAAAGTAATGTTCAAGGAATTCTTCTGAAGGAAGCAGAAAAAATGGTAGCTACTTGGAGGCCATCGACCACCTCCAAGGCAGACTGCAGTACGACATCAGAAGTGCAGGACACCAAGATAAATGGCTGTAAAAAGGCCTTGTCTGAATATGAAAACGGGCTGCCTCACCAGCATTTTAAATTCCTAGGCTAAAATATTCACCCAAAAAAATAAGCAGAGGTCTCTCCTTGGGTTGTTATGTCAACCCCAGCTAGAAAGGACTGCTGTTCAGGTCACTTAGTTGTGGGTGTATTATTATTATGTAGGGCATGACTTGTCAACAAGCCATACCCTACGTAATACTGATACACTTTACGATAGGTACAGAGAGTTGTTTCTCAGAGACCTTATCATTGTATCTGAGTGTTGAGAACTAGATTTGTGCAACCAGACTATTGTCTGTAAAAGCCTTAGTATTGACGTCTGAGGTCTCTTGTTGAACCTCTTCGAATCTAGTCCTCCAACCGCTAATCGCATGACAGGCTTTAAAACCGCAGAGGGAGATAATCAGGTTTGACCCGAGGAAGGGAAGCATAGTGCTAGTTACTCTGGATCAGGAGCCCATTACTTGATGAGGAGGAAGAGAGAGTAAGAGAAGATTACAGGAGAGGGAGGGAAAGGAAAAGCTTTCTTCATCTCCTCGCAGATGAAACAGCTTCCAGCTTCTGAGAAACAGTAAATCCTTCATTACATTAATGGAGATAAATGGTATAAAATACCAACACGATGGAAAAATGTACATAAATGAGAGCCTTCAGTGACTACTTTTCGCCCACTCAGTGGGCTTTATCAAGTCACAAACAGATGTTGTACAAGAATGATATACATTACCGACAAGATAAAAATTAAGACACATGTGCAACATCTGGGTATCTTTACTGAAGACGTTTCGCCCTCCAGTGGCTTTATCAATACAAATTCTAGGACATAATTTGAAGACAGTAGAACTATGTACAAGAGATGAGGTAATCAGTCCCTCAGCCTTGGAGTTGGTGACAAAGACACATATGGAAGACTTAAACATCTTTATTGGCGCAACGTTTCACCCACACAGCACACATTGTTCGACTAATGAAGCCTGCTGAGCAGGCGAAACATGTCACCAGTAAAGATACCTAAGTGACTGACGAAATCGTAATGACACGATTGCAAACAAACCATACCACGGGCGGGACTTGAACTCGCTGCTACACATATGTGCCTCCTACACTGTCCCCACCGTTCACCACCATCACCAACACTACCACCATCACCACCAACCACCAACCATCAACCACCAACCACCAGCCAACCACACACGCCCCTAAGAGTCCAGAAGGTAGCATCCTGCACCTTGTACACCCCACCCACAAGTTATACCGCCCAGAGGAGTCACTGCAGACTCATTTCCTGTCGGAGCTGCGTCAGGAGGGTGTTGTTACGTGTTATCGGGAGTGATGAGGCTCCCCAAACACGCTTATTATGAACCGGAAGAGACACCACCACCAGCAACAGCAAGAAAGAACTTTCTAGACACCACCACCAGCAACAGCAAGAAAGAACTTTTTTAATTTAATAAGATGATAAAAAATAGAACTTTTGCTGCTTTCAACCCATTTCTATTTTCACAGAAATCTTATTTTCCTTTTTTCTGTCATTTTTGATACCAAAAATGTTAAGCTTTTGTTGCTCTGGAATTAGGAATATTAAGCTTTTTGTATTTCAGATTTAAATATTAAGCTTTTTTATTTTTAATATCAGAAAAATCAATCTCTCGTATTTTTGTTAGAAGAAATTTAAAGCTTCTGTAATTTTGAAACAGGACATTTAAAGCTTCTGTAATTTTGAAACAGGACATTTAAAGCTTCTGTAATTTTGAAACAGGACATTTAAAGCTTCTGTAATTTTGAAACAGGACATTTAAAGCTTCTGTAATTTTGAAACAGGACATTTAAAGCTTCTGTAATTTTGAAACAGGACATTTAAAGCTTCTGTAATTTTGAAACAGGACATTTAAAGCTTTTGTGCCTTAGATAAAGACATTTTAAGCTTTACATTTTTGTTGGAACAAATATTAAGCTTTTCAGTGATTACCTATATACATTATATGCATTCCATATTTATTCTAAACCAGACGTTTCATATTTATTCTAAACCAGACGTTTAATAAACGTAAATATTCTCTCGTTTCTTTGTAAAGTTGTTCGTTTATCATTAATTAATTGATAAAGTAATTTCATTAAATTACGCGTACTTTATCAAGTGGTGGGTAAAGCCCACACTGAGCGAAACGTTGCAAGAATAAATGCTAGGTCAGTCTTTGCGTATTTCATTTATACGTTTTAAGTTTTCCTTCGGTAACGATGTTGTGAAAGCTCTCCCACTGTGCTGCCTTCCCTGATACACACCTCACTTACCATGTCTGCTGCCTTCCCTGATACACACCTCACTTACCATGCCTGCTGCCTTCCCTGATACACACCTCACTTACCATGTCTGCTGCCTTCCCTGATACACACCTCACTTACCATGCCTGCTGCCTCTCCTGATACACACCTCACTTACCATGCCTGCTGCCTTCCCTGATACACACCTCACTTGCCATGCCTGCTGCCTTCCCTGATACACACCTCACTTACCATGTCTGCTGCCTTCCCTGATACACACCTCACTTACCATGTCTGCTGCCTTCCCTGATACACACCTCACTTACCATGTCTGCTGCCTCTCCTGATACACACCTCACTTACCATGCCTGCTGCCTTCCCTGATACACACCTCACTTACCATGTCTGCTGCCTTCCCTGATACACACCTCACTTACCATGTCTGCTGCCTTCCCTGATACACACCTCACTTACCATGTCTGCTGCCTTCCCTGATACACACCACACTTACCATGTCTGCTGCCTTCCCTGATACACACCTCACTTACCATGTCTGCTGCCTTCCCTGATACACACCTCACTTACCATGTCTGCTGCCTTCCCTGATACACACCTCACTTACCATGTCTGCTGCCTTCCCTGATACACACCTCACTTACCATGTCTGCTGCCTTCCCTGATACACACCACACTTACCATGCCTGCTGCCTTCATTGATACACACCTCACTTACCATGTCTGCTGCCTTCCCTGATACACACCTCACTTACCATGTCTGCTGCCTTCCCTGATACACACCTCACTTACCATGCCTGCTGCCTTCCCTGATACACACCTCACTTACCATGTCTGCTGCCTTCCCTGATACACACCTCACTTACCATGTCTGCTGCCTTCCCTGATACACACCACACTTACCATGCCTGCTGCCTTCCCTGATACACACCTCACTTACCATGTCTGCTGCCTTCCCTGATACACACCTCACTTACCATGTCTGCTGCCTTCCCTGATACACACCTCACTTACCATGTCTGCTGCCTTCCCTGATACACACCTCACTTACCATGCCTGCTGCCTTCCCTGATACACACCTCACTTACCATGTCTGCTGCCTTCCCTGATACACACCTCACTTACCATGCCTGCTGCCTTCCCTGATACACACCT
>NC_091377.1:923535-936035 GCF_038502225.1 Cherax quadricarinatus
AGCTTGTCCCACCTACCTTCTCACACTCGTCAACACTATATTCTCTATGTCAATGCTATTTCTATTCCAATTCTGGTAATAGCTTGCAGGAGTGAGTGACCAGTATCAAACAGTATGCAAGGCCAGCCAGGGCCGTCAACATGCAAACCACAAATAGGCGAATAACTTGCGCTGCAATGGTGCGGTGACAGTTGCCAGCTGCTGATGACGAAGTCGTCGTACGTAGGCCTTAAATCCCTATTTTGGAGATCCTTCACCCGTGATGTTTATAACCATATATTCTCATACATCCCGCTTCCTCATGCGATTTCACTCTTCACTGATGATAGTATACACTTCACATTATATACACTTCACTTTATATGTATAATGGCACACAACTTGTCGTGACGTCACTTCTTCAGGCCTACCGCTGCCAATGTGGCAACAGCGCCTAAGACCCCCTAACGGTTTGCGCTTTGAAATATTATGATTTCAGCTTTCCTCTCACTTTCTTTAACTAATAACTTTAATTATCACTCGTAGTATTGTTCACTGACGTTCCACTACCACTGATTACTGCTAACTGTTATTGCACACCTTGCAACGCTAAGGATCTCGGAGCCTTGTTACCCACGTCTTCACCCCACGGACCCACGTGTGTGTGTGTGTGTGTGTGTGTGTGTGTTAAGTAACATACTCTTGTGTATTTATGGAAATAAACTAATAAATATTTCTGAAAAAAATATTACCTGTGTTCTTTGTTCTGAGACCTAATGTTTTATTTTCTCTCTCTCTTTCTTTCTCTCTCTCTCTCTCTCTCTCTCACTCACTTTCTTCTATTACCTCTTTCACTCTTTCTTCTCTCTCTTTGACTCCTCAACCATCATTATCCTGTTCCATTTCTCATGTCCATCCTCTCACCCCTTTTACTGCTTCACTTTCATGTCCGCTTTTCTCTGTCTTCTTTCCTTTGCTCCTTTCTCCCACCTACCTTTTTTTGCCTCTTTCATTTCTCCCTCCTTTATCTCTTTATTTCGTCTTTCCTTTTTTCCTTCTTGATTTCGTTCTACTCTTTTTTTTTCTTATCTGGTCTCTCTACTTTCTTCCCTTGTCTTCCTGTTTCTTTACTCCCTTCCTCTACCTCCTAGCCTTTGTCTTCCTCTCTTTCTCCCTTCCTCTACCTACTCCCTTTGTATTTCTCTCTTCCCTCCCTTAACCTCTCCTTTGTCTTCCCCTCTTCTCCCTTCCTCTACCTCCTCGCCTTTGTCTTCCTCTCTATCTTCTCCCTTCCTCTCACTCCTCCCTTCGTATTTCTCTCTTCCCTCCCTTAACCTCCCCCTTGTCTTCCCCTCTTCTCCCTTCCTTTCCCTCCTTGTCTTCATCTCCTTACCTCTTGTCTACTCCCCCTCTTTTCCTCTTGTCTTCCTCTCCTTCGTTACCTCTTGTCATCCTCTCCCTCGTTACCTCTTGTCTTCTCCTCCCTGTTTACATCTTTTCTTCCTCTCCCTCGTTACCTCTTGTCTCCCTCTCCTTCCTTACAACTTGTCTTCCTCTCCCTCTTTACCTCTTGTCTCCCTCTCCCTCTTTACCTCTTGTCTTCCTCTCCCTCTGTACCTCTTGTCTTCCTCTCCTTCCTTACCACTTGTCTTCCTCTCCCTCTTTACCTCTTGTCTCCCTCTCCCTCTTTACCTCTTGTCTTCCTCTCCCTCTGTACCTCTTGTCTCCCTCTCCCTCTTTACCTCTTGTCTTCCTCTCCCTCTGTACCTCTTGTCTTCCTCTCCCTCCTTACCACTTGTCTTCCCCTCCCTGCCACTAGGTGGGAGAGTGGACGCCGGAGCGTCAGATCAACATCACGGACAGACAAGCGTTCTTCGAGGGGGGACGTCCCAACATTACCCTGAAGATCATCACCATAGAGGTAAGTTGTGCCACCCTCTCACATCTCTCGTTACGTTACCCCTTCTATTATTACCTATTTCGATTACTCCCGTTTTCTAATATTCTCGTTTTCAATTATTACCGTTTCCTATTATTCCCGTTTTTTATTATTAGCGATTTTTAATTATCGCCATTTTCTGTTATTACCAATTTTCCATTATACCCATTAATTGTTTTTCCCATTATTCATTATTCACTTTTTTCATTATTCCCGTTTTTCATTATTCTCATTTTTCATTATTCCCGTTTTTCATTATTCCCTTTTTCTTTTATTCTTGCATTATAGTCAGTTTTTCCACATTCCTTTTTCTACTGATTTTTCGCTCTACTCTGATTCCCATAATTCTTCAGTTCAACGGAATATTGTTGAATCATTTCTTATCAATCATTATAATATTATTAATAATAATCATAATATATTAATTTTTATTTCTTCAAGTAAATGCACAAAATTTTTCAAATTTGAGTTCTGGTATCTATAAACTTGACAATTTTATACTCCAGAATATTGTTGATAATATAAAGATTAAAATATTTTTTTATGGGAATATAATATTCTTTGTCTAGTGAATAATTTATGGTGTACGAATGTAGGTGTTGTCACCTGTGAGTGAGGTGTTGTCACCTGTGAGTGAGGTGTTGTCACCTGTGAGTGAGGTGTTGTCACCTGTGAGTGAGGTGTTGTCACCTGTGAGTGAGGTGTTGTCACCTGTGAGTGAGGTGTTGTCACCTGTGAGTGAGGAGTTGTCACCTGTGAGTGAGGTGTTGTCGCCTGTGAGTGAGGTGTTGTCGCCTGTGAGTGAGGTGTTGTCGCCTGTGAGTGAGGTGTTGTCACCTGTGAGTGAGGTGTTGTCGCCTGTGAGTGAGGTGTTGTCACCTGTGAGTGAGGTGTTGTCACCTGTGAGTGAGGTGTTGTCACCAGTGGGTGAGGTGTTGTCACCTGTGAGTGAGGTGTTGTCACCAGTGGGTGAGGTGTTGTCACCTGTGAGTGAGGTGTTGTCACCAGTGGGTGAGGTGTTGTCACCTGTGAGTGAGGTGTTGTCACCAGTGGGTGAGGTGTTGTCACCTGTGAGTGAGGTGTTGTCACCAGTGGGTGAGGTGTTGTCACCTGTGAGTGAGGTGTTGTCACCAGTGGGTGAGGTGTTGTCACCTGTGAGTGAGGTGTTGTCGCCTGTGAATGAGGTGTTGTCACCTGTGAGTGAGGTGTTGTCACCTGTGAGTGAGGTGTTGTCACCAGTGGGTGAGGTGTTGTCACCTGTGAGTGAGGTGTTGTCGCCTGTGAGTGAGGTGTTGTCACCAGTGGGTGAGGTGTTGTCACCTGTGAGTGAGGTGTTGTCGCCTGTGAATGAGGTGTTGTCACCTGTGAGTGAGGTGTTGTCACCTGTGAGTGAGGTGTTGTCACCAGTGGGTGAGGTGTTGTCACCTGTGAGTGAGGTGTTGTCACCTGTGAGTGAGGTGTTGTCACCTGTGGGTGAGGTGTTGTCACCTGTGAGTGAGGTGTTGTCACCTGTGAGTGAGGTGTTGTCACCTGTGAGTGAGGTGTTGTCACCTTCTCTAAATGAGGTGTCACCTCAGTGTCCAACACTTAAAATGAGCAAGTCTTGCCCCTTCTTACTGTTCATCTGAAGATATGTATGAAAGCACACGAAAGCTCTCTCTCTCTCTCTCTCTAGCCATCTATCTATCTATCTATATATATATATATATATATATATATATATATATATATATATCTATCTATATATAAGGCTTACGGAGGATATATATATCTATTTATATATATATACGAAGTAAACAAGAACAAGAACTAGTAAGAAAATAGAATAAAACCCAGAGGGGTGTGTCACACCCCTTTGGGTGTGACACACCCCTCTACTTACACTTATGTCACACTCTACATGCATGTGTAATGTGACATAAGTGTAAGTGTAAGTACCAAGACGTACCTGAAATCTTGCATGTTTATGAGGCAGAAAAAACACTCCAGCAATGCTACCAGAAAAAAAATAATGTACTTAAAAAAAATGTGAGTGAAGACAAATAAAATAAATTTAAACAAAACAGTGAAAACGGACTAGGAAAAACAGACTGACCAATCACGCAATCGTCCGTGAAAATCCCACGTCCGTCCCCCCCCCTTGAGAGGGGAATCCAATCATCCAGCAAAACATCCGAACTCACATATGAGGGGAAAAAATTCTGGTCTTGTTACATTTTCACTCCTCGTCTTTGTCATTTTCACTTCTCGTCTCTGTCATTTTCACTCTTCGTCTCTGTCATTTTCACTCCTCGACTCTCATTTTCACTCCTCGTCTCTGTCATTTTCACTCCTCGTCTCTCTCATTTTCACTCCCAATCTCTGTCATTTTCACTCCTCGTTTCTATCATTTTCCCTCCTCATCTTCGTCATTTTCACTCCTCGTCTCTGTCATTTTCAATTCTCGTCTCTCTCATTTTCACTCCCAATCTCTGTCATTTTCACTCCTCGTTTCTGTCATTTTCCCTCCTCATCTCTGTCATTTTCCCTCCTCATCTCTGTCATTTTCACTCCTCGTCTCTGTCATTTTCACTCCTCGTCTCTGTCATTTTCACTCCTCGACTCTCATTTTCACTCCTCGTCTCTGTCATTTTCACTCCTCGTCTCTCTCATTTTCACTCCCAATCTCTGTCATTTTCACTCCTCGTTTCTATCATTTTCCCTCCTCATCTTTGTCATTTTCACTCCTCGTCTCTGTCATTTTCAATTCTCGTCTCTCTCATTTTCACTCCCAATCTCTGTCATTTTCACTCCTCGTTTCTGTCATTTTCCCTCCTCATCTCTGTCATTTTCCCTCCTCATCTCTGTCATTTTCACTCCTCGTCTCTGTCATTTTCACTCCTCGTCTCTGTCATTTTCACTCCTCGTCTGTCATTTTCACTCCCAATCTCTGTCATTTTCACTCCTCGTCTCTGTCATTTTCCCTCCTCATCTCTGTCATTTTCATTCCTCGTCTCTGTCATTTTCACTCCTCGTCTCTGTCATTTTCACTCCTCGTTTGTCATTTTCATTCCTAGTCTCTTATAATTTTCTATCACTGTTTCTTATCATTTTCACTTATCTTTTTCATAGATTTTTCTGCCTTTTAAAATGCGGCTGACGAAGGTAAATACAAATAGAAAAGACGTTTATGTCACACTCAGCAGACGGAGGATCGAGCCTCCACCACACCACGTCTTGCAATGAATCACCCACATGGGTTTAGCGCCTAAAATAAAATAAAATAAATTAAAATGCTGTTTATAGAGCAAGATTTATTAAAATTTGCATATATATATATATATATATATATATATATATATATATATATATATATATATATATATATATATATATATATATATATATATATATATATATATATATATATATATATATATATATATATATATATATATATATATATATATATATATATATATATATATATATATATATATATATATATATATATATATATATATATATATATATATATATATATATATATATATATATATATATATAGTGGGCAACACCCCTCGGCGCCTAGTCGCCAAGGCTGCAGTAAGAAGGGTGAGTCAAGAGGCTGCCGCAATGTTGAAACCACCTCAGCTCGGTTTCGGCGTTCAACAGGGCTGTGAAGCAGCTGCCCAGCAGCACGAGTATATATCAAAAACATGTCCGGTGAAAGAGCCTTGGTCAAATTGGACTTTGTCAACGCTTTCAACTCAGTCAGAAGGGATGCTGCTCTTCAAGCAGTTTATAGAAACTTCCCTTCCTTTCATCCCTTCATAGAATCGTGTTATAGTGTGACTTCCAAACTATTGTTTGGGGACCATGAAATTGACTCGTGTGAGGGCGTGCAACAGGGGGACCCTCTCGCCCCATTTCTATTTTGTTTGGTCATCAAGGAAGTCACGGAGGCACTCTCCAGCGAGCTCAATATCTGGTTCCTGGACGACGGTACCCTGGCTGGCACAACAGAATCTCTTCTAGAGGACATCAGTAAAATTAAAGACATGGGAGAAAGCCTGGGCCTTTCTTTAAACCCCACCAAACGTTAAATAGTTTCTACCAATCAACAGATGATCCAGAATATTAGCGCCGTTTTACCAGGAGCACGAGCCATTGATCCAGCCAATAGCACTCTCCTCGGTGCTCCTCTTGGGTCCAATGCCATCGAACTGATCCTAGAAAAAAAGTCTCAGACCTCCGGACGATGGAAAGCAGGATGAAAGACATTGACACACACGATGCCTTCTACCTACTCACCAGGTGCCTGTCAACCCCAAAACTTACCTACTTTCTGAGATGGTCCCCAGCCTTCAGCAGTCCAAAACTCAAGGAATATGACTCTCTCCTTAAGACCATGCTAGAGAGTGTATTGAATCTTTTCCTTGAAGATGGACTGTGGTTGCAAGCCTCACTTCCGGTCAGGCTTGGAGGGCTAGGAGTACGCAGATTCTCTCTGATTGCTCTACCAGCTTTCCTATCCTCTTCCATTGCATCAAACGAGTTGATAAGACAAATTCTTCCTGATAACCTCAGTGAATCAGCAGGAATACAGGACCCTAGCTACGCCAGTGCCATCACTGAATGGGAGACTCTTGCTGCTCCAGCACCAAACCCTAGTGCAGCACTGGCCTACAAACAGTCAAGCTGGGATGGCTCGATCGCTGAAAAGGTGCTTGTCAACATGCTCAGGGCTGCAACATCAGATAGGGAGACTGCCCGTCTCCAGGCTGTGAGCGCACATCACTCCGGGGACTTACTCTAAACAGTTCCCATATCGACAATGGGAACGCGACTCGACCCTAAGACCCTCCGTATTGCAGTGGCTCTGCGCCTTGCTGCCCCGATTCACATAGATATACGTGTATCTGCACCGAAGCGCAAGCAGACCAATAGACCTACATGGTCTTAACTGTTCCAAAACCAAGGGCTGGCATGCAAGACACAATGAAGTCAACGACATCATAAAGAGAACCCTTGCAACAGCTGGATGCCCAGCTGAGAGGGAGCCCCGATCACTAGCAGCCAACAGTACCCACAAACCAGCAAACCGCCCCGACGGGATCACCATCTATCCTTGGAAGAATGGCAAGCTCTTAGCATGGGACTATACCTGTGTGTCCACACTGGCTGACACCTACATCCATCACAGTGTGGGGTGACAGGGAGGAGTACAAGATCAGCAAGTACAGAGACATAAGCCAACAGTATCGATTTGTCCCAGTGGGATCAGAGACCTGGGGATCATGGGGAAAAAATGCCACACGTTTCCTTAAAGAATTGGGCTCCAGACTCATCGACACCACCAGGGACCCAAGGGCAGCCACTTTCATGTTCCAGCGCCTCAGCGTCGCCATCCAGAGGGGAAATGCTTGCTGCATACTTGGCTCGCGTCCGGCTTCGGAGGAGCTGGAGGAAATTCATGATCTCTAATACATTGTACCAATGTATTCATGTTTGTGTTTTCTGTAAATGTATTCTGTTTATTAATAAATGTTCACATAGAATATAAAATATAGGGGGTGGTAGGAGAAGAAAATATTCGAACAGCTCCGGGGAGAACCTTGAGTTTTCTCTGAGGTACGTTTATTGTCTTCTCTGAGGATGAGGGTCCCCATTCCAGCTATAGAGGTGGTCACAGAGGCCTGGTCACAGACCGGGCTGCGGGGGCGTTGACCCCCGGAACTCTCTCCAGGTAAACTCCAGGTAAACTCCAGGTACTTCCCTATATATATATATATATATATATATATATATATATATATATATATATATATATATATATATATATATATATATATATATATATATATATATATATATATATATATATATATATAATATATATTTAGGATTAATGTCTTTTTTAATTAAAAATAATTTCTATCAGCCTTTCTCATTAATATTTTTTGGGGCTGAGTATTTTTCATAAATTTGTATGTTTTTTTAGCTTCAAAATTTCGGTTTATTTGTATGGTATTTAATCAATATATTTTGATGATCATGAAATATTATCAATATTTCTGCTAATATATGTTAATCAAGATTTTTGTGATCAATATATTTTCTGAAAAATATTTACTGCTTCGTTAAATATATTTCTTTTAGTTGTATTCTTACTGTCATTATTATTATTATTATTATTATTATTATTATTATTATTATTATTATTATTATTATTATTATTATTATTATTATCATTATTATTATTATTATTATTATTATTATTATTATTATTATTATTTATATTATTATTATTTATATTATTATTATTAGTAGTAGTAGTATTAAAATTATTATTATTATTATTATTATTATTATTTATATTATTATTATTTATATTATTATTATTAGTAGTAGTAGTATTAAAATTATTATTATTATTATTATTATTATTATTATTATTATTATTATTATTATTATTATTATTATTATTTTTATTGTTGTCGTTATTATCATTGATTATTATTTTTATTATTATTATTATTATTTTTTTACTCGATCCTAAACGTCTACTTACAGAAGTAGGTTAAGTTTTCCTATCGACTGTGCTCGTCTAATCTCCCACCAATTCCTCTCCTTTCCTTCTTCTCCTACTCGTAATTTCCCTCCTTCAGGAGAACCCGTACGTGAAGATCCGCAGGCAGAAGAACCTTACCGGGAACTCCCGGTTCTACGGGTACTGTGTCGACCTGCTCGACCAGTTGGCTGGGATGGTTGGATTCAATTACGAAATCGAAATTCAACCTTCTGGGAGATACGGTTCTTATAACGAAACAACAGGAGAGTGGGATGGTCTGGTCAGAACCATTATGGAGAAGGTGATGGTTGGAAAGTGTGGTTGTAGTGGTGGTAGTAGGTTGATTTTGACATTGTGTTAGTTGAGGTTGTGGCTGGTGCTGACGCTCGAGGTAGCTAGTAACGTAGGTTGGGTAGTGGTGCTAGTGGCTTGTGTTGTCGCTATTGGCAAGTGGTAAAGATGGTATTGGTTAGTGTTGGAGTTAATGCTAGTTGGCAGTGATGGTGTGATTGTTGCGTTAGTGTGCTAGTCTAGGCAGTTGGTAACGAAGATAGTGCGAGAACTGGAGGTTACAGTGACACAAGGGGTTATTATTGAGGAGAGTGACGGTAGACTCAGTTGTATTATTCGTTGATGATGATTTGTTTATATTGACGACAATGTAATGTAGCAGTGTGTTGTAGAAATGGCAAACCTGAAATGGCAAACCTGAAATGGCAAACCTGAAATGGCAAACCTGAAATGGCAAACCTGAAATGGCAGACCTGATTAAGAAAGCAGTTCTCGTAAATTGATTCAGATAAAACGTGGATATACAAAAATAATCCTCAGATAGAAGAGAGAAACGTACAACGACGTTTCGGTCCGATTTCGACCATTTACAAGTCACATTAACATAAGAGGGCTTCTCTCTCCTACGTAAGAGGCATTTGTGTATTGCTCCAGTCACTGTATTGAGCCTTATTGTTCAAAATGTGGAGAGAAATCCACCAGGATGGTTCACCTGTCTCTAATTTTTACTATAAATATTTGACCTCCTGTAACACACCTCCTTTCTCACTTCTCTAATGAGACTGATAATCTCCGCTATCTGCTTTTCTAACCTTAATTCATGCACAACATATACGATAATCCTTAATCTCGATATAGGTACAGGAGGGCCCCAGCTTAACAGCGCTTCATTTTACAGCTCCTCGCTTTACATCGTTTCGCTAATGCGGCGGTTTCATTTACAGCCATTCTTCATTTATTTAGATATAATGCATTTTTCAGGGTTAGCTCTATTGCTTTATATATGATAGCATAAATATGTTATCAAGTGGTTAGTTCCTCAGCTAAGGGACTGATCCTCTCAAAGCTATATGTTCAAGGGTGATGGACCGATTACATCGTCTTAACATCTCTACTTCTTCTGTTGACTCCTCTATATTATTAATTATTACCTGTGGTAACAGTACTCACGGAACGGAGTTTTGTGAGCTCTGTTACCACAAGTAACAGAACTTTCTGTTACCACAGGTAACAGAAAGCAATTCCTTAAATCAATATTACGATAAGGCGATTCATTCACCGTGGAAACGGATTTGTGGTACTTAAACAGAGACGCTTGTGTCTGTTTACGTACCATAGCACCCTACCAGAGCACCGTAGCCTTCAAGACTACGATTCTCTTCACCAACTTCAAGGCTGAGGGACTGACTACCTCATCTTTTGTATATAGTTCTACTGTGTTACCATTATGTCCTTGAATTTGTATTGATGGATAATATGTACCTGCATGTTACTGTAGGTATATATTATCCATCATACACCCTAGGGTGTATGGGAATCCTAATGAACCTGAGGCAAGAGTTGTAAACGAACCCTCTGGAACTTTAGGGAAGAGGTGTATGGAAACCCCTATATAGCCTAAGGGCAGAAAAGTAATGAAGTCATTAACATAACCCGTTTTTATATAGTAACCTTACCCTTACCCTTTTCTCTCCTGTTCCCTGCTACCTGGCTCCCGGCTCCTTGGTACCCTACTCCATGATACCTGGCACATTTCTCCTTGCCGTCCTGGTTTCTGGCACCCTGCTCCCTGTAACCCTGCAGGAGACGCCCTTCGTGATGACCAAACTCGCCAAGAACATGACAGGGAACGGCCGTTACGAAGGCTTCTGCGTGGACCTCATCAGACAGGTGTCCACCATGGCCGGTTTCGAGTATGAAATTGTCGTCTCTGGAGATGGCTTATATGGTCTTATCGACACCGAAACCGGGGAATGGAATGGTCTGGTCAGGGATCTGATAGATAAGGTGAGTCAGGAAAGGAATTGACAAAGAGACGTCAGAGATCGATAGATAAGGTGAGACAGCAAAGAAACTTACAAGGAGACTTCAGGGATCTGATAGATAAGGTGAGTCAGGAAAGGAATTGACAACGAGACGTCAGGGATCGATAGATAAGGTGAGTCAGGAAAGGAATTAACAAGAAAACCTCAGGGATCTGATAGATAAAGTGAGTTAGGGAAGGAACTGACGAGGGCATAATTAATAATAATAGACCATAAGATAAAATTGGATAATCAATAGAACGATCAATTGGTGTGGTTCATTCAGCACAAGGAACCTTGAAGACTCGATCCTCAGTTCCGCTAACTTCAAGACAGACAAAATACTCTCTCTTAGACAGACGTGCTCTCGTGCTAGTGATGGAGATGTTGAACCAGTCTTCTCAGTATATTCACTGTTTCCCAAGACCAATACCTTGAAAATACTGTATTATATCTGCCAATACCAGCTATAATATTTTCAACGCCTGCTTTATTCACAACACCTGCAATATTTTCCGCTTCTGCCCTTCTATAAAGCATGACATAAAAATACCCGTAGTATTAGTAAGAGTATATTAATCACACTTCTGAAAGCCAAATTTACGTCTTAATATGTAAAACTGGTCAATTAGCAAGAACTCATTTAAAATTAAGTCCTTTCTAAAATTTTCTCTTATACGTTTAAAAATATATTTTTTTTTCATTAATGTTGAGGTAAAAATTTTTAATTTTGCACCAAAAGGAACTTAGAAAACTTACCTAACCTTATTATAACAAGAACAATTTATTTTAGCCTAACCCAACTAAATATATTTAAGATTTGTTTACAATAATTTAATACTAAACAAACACAGTGAAATATATTTTTTTCGTTAGGTTCAGAATGATTTTGGCGAAATTATTGCATACACAAATTTTCACTTGTCCTACATGGCAAGATGAGCGTTGCTATTTAAGCCAAGATCGCAAGTTCTGCCTATTCGGCACGACATATATATATATACATATATATATATATATATATATATATATATATATATATATATATATATATATATATATATATATATATATATATATATACATATATATATATATATATATATATATATATATATATATATGTCTATATATGTATATATATATATATATATACATATATATATATATATATATATATATATATATATATATATATATATATATATATATATATATATATATGTCTATATATTTATATATATATATATATATATATGTTTATATATATATATATATATATATATATGTATATATATATATATATATATATATATATATATATATATATATATATATATATATATATATATATATATATATATATATATATACTAATACCTACCTTGGTCCACGACACAGAAAGCTGACCTGGCTGTCGGATCTATGACTATCAACTACGCCAGAGAAAGTGTAATAGACTTCACCAAACCGTTCATGAATCTCGGGATCTCAATTCTCTTCAAGGTGAGTTTAGAGAGTGCAGGTGAGTACAGGTGAGCCTGTGAGTACAAGTGAGCCTGTGAATATAGGTGAGCCTGTGAGTACATGTGAGCTTTATGAGTATAGGTGAGTTAAAGAGCAAAGTTGAGCATGATACTACTGGTGAGTCAGCAAGAACAGATGAGTTTACATGCTCTGGTGAGTCAACAAGAACAGGTGAGTCAACAAGAGC
>NC_091377.1:941035-946035 GCF_038502225.1 Cherax quadricarinatus
CACTCTGGCTGTACCCTTCTCCAGAACATCACTCCATCTGATATCATATATACCCAGGATGACTCGAGTCTGGAACACATTCGTACAGCATAATGATGTCAACGAGATAAAGTCAGTTGATCACATGAAAATGCTGGCCCACAGATGGCTCCAACTTCATCCTGTTCCCTACTTGTATGTCTCATAACAATAAAAATGCTTTCAAATGAGCTGATGTAGTTAACAGCTCTTAGCTTGCCAATAAAGTTAGGAATCCTTAACCTGTAAATAGCTTGTCAATAAAGCTAGGGATCCTTAACCTTGTCAAACCCTGTGTAAAAGAGAGAGAGAGAGAGAGAGAGAGAGGCAGGAATCATGAGTGGGCAGGAAACGTGGGTGACCCATGCTGAAAGGTCGACCGGAAGAGGAAATGTGGGAGGGGAAAGGGAGAAGGGGACAGAGAGAGAGAGAGAGAGAGAGAGAGAGAGAGACAGACAGACAGACAGACAGACAGACAGACGGAGACAAAGAGACAAATAGACAACAGAAAGCGAGAGACATACATACATACAGAAACAGAAAAACACTCAAACAGAATGACACACAAAAAAAGGGGGCGACGCCAAAAGAAAAGGACAGAGAGAAAGAAAGGGAACCAGAAAGAGCCTTTGGGGGGGGGAGAGAACACTCTCTAAACACCAATATTGTCATTACAAATGTTTACCACCTCGCTCACAGCTTCCTAAACACAGGTCGCCTTGACACGACCGTCGTGTCAACAGACATTTCCTGACAAACACGACACGTTAGATCCAATTTATATATCTACGGAGAAGCGCTAAGCCCGTAAGGGGTGGATCACACTACCCTTGAGGACTGGGAGATAATCAGGTTTGATCTCAGGGCAAGGGGTAGGATAACTCCAATTCCATGGAACAAGAGAGCTTCACTAGCACAAAGGTTAGAACACAATAGAAGTTTGCTAAGAATTATTTCTTTATTGTGCTTTATAAGGTCATTATACACCCAGTTTTACTGTGCTTTATAAAGTCAATATATACCCAGTTTTACTGTGCTTTATAAAGTCAATATATACCCAGTTTTACTGTGCTTTATAAAGTCAATATATACCCAGTTTTACTGTGCTTTGTAAAGTCAATATATACCCAGTTTTACTGTGCTTTATGAAGTCAATATATACCCAGTTTTACTGTGCTTTATAAAGTCAATATATACCCAGTTTTACTGTGCTTTATAAAGTCAATATATACCCAGTTTTATTGTGCTTTTTAAAGTTAATATATACCCAGTTTTACTGTGCTTTATAAAGTCAATATATACCCAGTTTTACTGTGCTTTATAAAGTCAATATATACCCAGTTTTACTGTGCTTTATAAAGTCAATATATACCCAGTTTTATTGTGCTTTTTAAAGTTAATATATACCCAGTTTTACTGTGCTTTATAAAGTCAATATATACCCAGTTTTACTGTGCTTTATAAAGTAAATATATACCCAGTTTTATTGTGCTTTATAAAGTCAATATATACCCAGTTTTACTGTGCTTTATGAAGTCAATATATACCCAGTTTTACTGTGCTTTATAAAGTCAATATATACCCAGTTTTACTGTGCTTTATGAAGTCAATATATACCCAGTTTTACTGTGCTTTATAAAGTCAATATATACCCAGTTTTACTGTGCTTTATAAAGTCAATATATACCCAGTTTTACTGTGCTTTATAAAGTCAATATATACCCAGTTTTACTGTGCTTTATGAAGTCAATATATACCCAGTTTTACTGTGCTTTATAAAGTCAATATATACCCAGTTTTACTGTGCTTTATGAAGTCAATATATACCCAGTTTTATTGTGCTTTTTAAAGTTAATATATACCCAGTTTTACTGTGCTTTATAAAGTCAATATATACCCAGTTTTACTGTGCTTTATAAAGTCAATATATACCCAGTTTTATTGTGCTTTTTAAAGTCAATATATACCTAGTTTTATTGTGCTTTATAAAGTTTTTAGATACCGATCTTTACCGGGTTTCAATACCTACCCAGATCAATAATTTTACTGGACTTCGAAATTAAAATATAATTTGTACCCGTGATAATAGACCATATTGACCAGCAAAAATAATAAAGAAAATAATTGTGACAACGTTTCGCTCTCTCTCTCTCTCTCTCTCACTTAGAGGTCAACGTCGTCATTTTAGAGGTTCATCGACATCGCTTCCTCTTCACGGGTCGAAATGTGGTCTGATGTTTCCTATCTAGTTTGAACATGGGAGTACACGAGAGTACATGGGAGTACATGGGAGTACACGAGAGTACATGGGAGTACATGGGAGTACACGAGAGTACATGGGAGTACATGGGAGTACACGAGAGTACATGGGAGTACATGGGAGTACACGAGAGTACATGGGAGTACACGAGAGTACACGAGTACATGGGAGTACATGGGAGTACACGAGAGTACATGGGAGTACATGGGAATACACGAGAGTACATGGGAGTACATGGGAGTACACGAGAGTACATGGGAGTACATGGGAGTACACGAGAGTACATGGGAGTACATGGGAGTACACGAGAGTACATAGGCAGGACAAGCAGCAGCGGACTTGGAAGTCTATACTCAGACTATCTGCTGTAAAGAACTATCTTATTCCTATCTAGATTGGAACTATTAAAGACTATCGTGTATTACATGTGTTTATGAGACATGGATGGAAAAGCAGAAGGCTCTCTCTCTCTCTCTCTATCTATCTATCTATCTATCTATCTATCTATCTTTACTGGGGATAGTTGTAGATGGTTCCAGCCACAGTGTTGAGAAAAAGGCTTAAAGACTTGCATACCATTTTTACATTGCTCTCTTTGTGTTCTCTCTCTCTCTCTCTCTCTCTCTCTCTCTCTCTCTCTCTCTCTCTCTCTCTCTCTCTCCAATTGAAAGTCAGAGGTGTTAAAGCGAGAGGAATTAAAAACAAGAAGACACTGTAAAATCTGTGGGACTTTTTTCTGAATGAGTCAGAGAGAAAGAACTTTGGACTTTGTGGTCGTGGTACGTAATTCCTGAAGTGAACTTTTTAGGGATCAAAGGATCAGGACGAAGCTTTCTCTGAAGGATAGAACTTTTCTGGAGGATAAAGCTTTCTCTGAATGATAGAACTTTTCTGGAGGATAAAGCTTTCTCTGAATGATAGAACTTTTCTGGAGGATAAAGCTTTCTCTGAATGATAGAACTTTTCTGAAGAATGAAGCTTTCTCTGAAGGAAAATTAAAAAAATTGATCTTTTCAAGGAGGAATACCTTGATGCCTGATTGATATATATATATATATATATATATATATATATATATATATATATATATATATATATATATATATATATATATATATATATATATATATATATATATATATATATATATATATATATATATATATATATATATATATATGTATATATATAACCCGCAATGTGGGTTATATCTTCCCATCGCAAATATTCCCTGAGCTCCTTTGCAGGAGCCTTTGCAGGAGCCTCGGCAGGAACCCCGACAGGAACCCCAGCAGGAACTGCTTGACGCTGCCTCTTCCTAAGTTTTGCTCACCCAAAACTGTTGACGGCTGAATGGTGCTCACTGAAGCTCGCAGAGGCTAATATTGACTCAGAGAATTCCATTTAGCTAAACTAACAGGTATCGGGCGGCTGCCTCTTGTCACTGGCGTGCTGAGGTGGAAGATGAAGGCTGTGGTGTGTGTTACCGCAGCGTTCATCAGCAGAGAATCCGGAATTAAGTATTATAAGACTGAATCCGGATTCAGGGCGAGAACGGATTTGTTTACACTATGTTTACAAGGGTTCTAACATTAATAATGCTCAAACACGTTATGATTCACTTACTTCTGAGTATAATTTTTAATGTTTGTGTAATTAAGTATTATAAGACTGAATCCGGATTCAGGGCGAGAACAGTTTATTACTATGTTTAAAGGGTTCTAACATTAATAATGCTCAAACACGTTATGATTCACTTTACTTGAGTATAATTTTTAATGTTTTTAATTCTAAAGGTGAAACTACTGTTTGTAACAAGAAATTCAATGTTTGTAACATTGTAGCTAATTTTTAATAAAATTATTATTATTAACTTGAAGTTGCTATATATATATATGATATGAAAAAAAAAATCTGTGTTTTACTCTTTAGTTTCTGTATATTTTTGAGATTTGAGAAGAATTAGTATAGAAGAAAGTTTGTTGGGAATTAAGATATTGGTAAAAGGGGATTCTGTGAATACGACGTTTCGCCCAATGTTGGGCTTTATCAAGTACATGGACATGAGAGGTGCGTTTGCTCATTACTGTGTACCTGAAGAAGGAAAGCCTTGGGCGAAACGTTGTATTAAAAGGAGACTCCGCAATGTTTTTATTCTCATTTGTCGGCTTTTGAATGTTTGTCATGAATTGGGTTGTTAGGCTGTTGGTGTCATGTGTAGATTTTATGTGTCACGTGAATGACACATAAAATAACTCAGTGTTGATCCGGATTTGTGTTGAGGTGAGCGCATTATCTTCGTGAGGCTTAGTGTTCTCACCTACGTAAGGCGTGTTCTCACCAGCCTGACCCAGGTTCTCGCCTGTGTTTACTTCTAACCTGTGTTTATTTCTGTGTGACTGGTGCTCTTTCCTGTCAGTCCGGTGTTCACCCTTGTTTGCCAGGTGTTCTAACTCGCGTTGCTGTATAGTCCTTGTGGCTTAGCGCTTCTTTTTAATTATAATAATAATAATCTAACTCGCGTTCTCCCTTCTTGATCCGCGAACTAATGTT
Organism: Cherax quadricarinatus; assembly: GCF_038502225.1. Classification (NCBI taxonomy): domain Eukaryota; kingdom Metazoa; phylum Arthropoda; class Malacostraca; order Decapoda; family Parastacidae; genus Cherax; species Cherax quadricarinatus. The sequence continues at coordinate 945,867 of NC_091377.1, forward strand.
ACTCTAGTTTCACAGGCTAGTGTTCTACCCTGTATGGACAGTGTTCTTCGCTGAGTGGATTGTGTTCTCCCATATATAATTGTTCTTCTCACTCTGCCTCTGCCTCCGCCTGTAAACAGATACCCACAAGCCAGCCCACACGACTCTTCTCCTTCATGAATCCGTTAGC
>NC_091377.1:953535-973535 GCF_038502225.1 Cherax quadricarinatus
CACTATTAATATCATGCAGATGGCCAACACATTATTAATAACGTGCAGATGGCCAACACGCTATTAATATCATGCAGATGGCCATCACACTATCAATATCATGCAGATGGCCAACACACTATTAATATCATGCAGATGGCCAACACACTATTAATATCGTGCAGATGGCCAACACGCTATTAATATCATGCAGATGGCCATCACACTATCAATATCATGCAGATGGCCAACACACTATTAATATCATGCAGATGGCCAACACACTATTAATATCATGCAGATGGCCAACACACTATTAATATCATGCAGATGGCCAACACATTATTAATAACGTGCAGATGGCCAACACGCTATTAATATCATGCAGATGGCCATCACACTATCAATATCATGCAGATGGCCAACACACTATTAATATCATGCAGATGGCCAACACATTATTAATAACGTGCAGATGGCCAACACGCTATTAATATCATGCAGATGGCCATCACACTATCAATATCATGCAGATGGCCAACACACTATTAATATCATGCAGATGGCCAACACACTATTAATATAATGCAGATGGCCATCACACTATCAATATCATGCAGATGGCCAACACACTATTAATATCATGCTGAGCAACTCATGGCCCTGATTCACCGCTAGGCCTGGCCATGGACCGGGCCCGGGGGGGGGGGGGGCGTTGAGCCCCGGAACTTCCTCCGGGTATATTCCAGGTAGACGGACGACACACCAGCAATATCGAAAATTTCGGCGACAGATGTTAAAGTTTGCAGTGAAAACTTTGATTTCGATAACGTTTCGCCCTGGGTAGAGCTTCATCAAGTCATAAGACTCTACACAGGGCGAAATGCTCTTTCAATAGAAGCTTGTTCTCCCATGTATATATTTGTCTCTGTAGGGGAACATCACATATATACTTTTTATTCTACGTTATCATCACTATATATTCTACGTTATCATCACTATATATTCTACGTTATCATCACTATATATTCTACGTTATCATCACTATATATTCTACGTTATCATCACTATATATTCTACGTTATCATCAGTATATATTCTACGTTATCATCACTATATATTCTACGTTATCATCAGTATATATTCTACGTTATCATCACTATATATTCTACGTTATCATCAGTATATATTCTACGTTATCATCACTATATATTCTACATAATCATCACTATATATTCTACGTTATCATCACTATATATTCTACGCTATCATCACTATATATTCTACGCTATCATCACTATATATTCTATATCATCATCGCATCAACATTGGCTAGAAATTCCTGAAATTTTCTTAGAAATAACCACTCACTTCTAGTAATCATTTACTTCTTAGAGAGCTAAGCCTTCTTATGTTGTATTGATGCTGCTAGTCTTCCCACCCTTGCAGTCCCTAAATCCTTGTGTATTGATGTCTTCTGTGTTTTATATACCTCTATTATGTAATATCGCCTGCGTCTTATTCCTGTGCCATAGAGAATGTAAGCACCTTATACTGGGACTGTCCATTCTCTCTCCCTCTCTCTCTCTCTCTCTCTCTCTCTCTCTCTCTCTCTCTCTCTCTCTCTCTCTCCTGGACATCCAGAGTACATATCAGAGTCTTTGTGAGTTTGGTTGGGTGTCGTGTTAAGATCCCTGCCCCTTCTTGTCCGTCTAAGGTATAAATATGTCATGGATCTCTGCCAAAGTTCAGTCATGTTCTATTTTAACTTATGCCATATTTGCAGTAGCTCAGAAATTTTAATTTAGGCAAATTACTGATATCTCGTAGCCTGGCTTACCTGGTCTGTGTGAAAGTCACTCAGGCTGAGCAAGCTGATACCGTGGCAGTATTTCTCTCTGTGAAAACCTCTATCAAGTTTCCCGATTTAATTAAACGTGTCATAGAGCGAAACGTTGTCATGATAAACGCCTGCGCTCCATGGACGTGTTTTACTCCATCCTGTTGGCATCTCGCCCTCCTATCCCAAGAACGTAAGTTCACACATATACACACATATGCACTTGACTTTATACACGACTTTATGTATGACTTTTCATACATCTTCCATTACTCCTTACTCATTACATTAAACAGAACTTCACACACATTACACACAATCACACACACACACACACACACACACACACACACACACACACACACATACACACACGCAGGACCAGGACTAATTACTCAATACCTGCATACAAACCCAACTCTCCATACATCTCTGTATATTATACAAACATTATACTCACAAATACCTTTCTATATAGCCGTCAGAACTCAAATACTTTTTCTTCTCGTTAGACTAGACTACCTTCCAATAATCGAACAGAAGGGCGCATCCCCAGTCATATATCATTATAAAACATTATAGCCCTTATGGATCAAGTGTTTTATTGTGAATTATAATTACCTTTCCTATATGCGAGTCAAAGTTATTCTGAAGGAGGTATTAAACTCTCAAAGCTTCTGAGATGTGCGTCCGACCAGTACCTTGCTTGTATCTGCAGCGTCAGGATATGTGCGACGCTTGACCGATTATGCTAGCGAAATCCCCTTGGTTAAGCTTTGGTATTGTGGCAGCTGCATGACCTCTGACCCACAGTAGAGTTGCACTCTGGTCTATGTTGCAACCAGCGCTTCTGCAGTGATACGGGTGCTTACACAATCTCTATGGTTGCTTGCAGGGTGTTGTTCTCCACGCCTGCTGGAGGCCTGGTCACACGCCCACTAAGGTTGATAAAACAATAACGTGTTAAGAAAGAGATACAGTTGTAGTACAAGCTTTTATACAGACAAGCCTCTCTCTCTATCTCTCTCTCTCTCTCTCTCTCTCTCTCTCTCTCTCTCTGTTTTTTTTTTTTTTTTTTTTTTTTTTTTTTTTTTTTTTTTTACACAGGGTTTGACAAGGTTAAGGATCCCTAGCTTTATTGACAGCTATTTACAGGTTAAGGATTCCTAACTTTATTGGCAAGCTAAGAGCTGTTACCTACATCAGCTCATTTGAAAGCATTTTTGTTATGAGACATACAAGTAGGGAACAGGACGAAGTTGGAGCCATCTGTGGGCCAGCATTTTCATTTGATCAACTGACGTTATCTCGTTGACATCATTATGCTGTACGAATGTGTTCCATACTCGAGTCATCCTGGGTATGTATGATCTCAGATGGAGTGATGTTCTGGAGAAGGGTACAGCCAGAGTGAAGTTGCTGCTTTCTGCCCGTCTTGTGGCATAAAAGCTTGTTTCACGCTGTCCTCGAAGTGGATCCAAGTGTGGTATTTTGACAATATTGGCCTTGTACATAACAGTAAGGCCACCCACATCCCTCCTATGTTGAAGGCTCTGCTGAAATGACAGATCTATCCAGGATGGGTCCAGGCGAGAGATGAGACGTCTTGCTCTGTTCTCTACTCTGTCAAGCAGTCGCAGATGAGAGGGGGGGCAGGCAAACCAAGAAAGTGGAGCATACTCAAGGTGTGAGCGTACTTGTGCCTCGTACAGGATCTTGCAACCCCTACTGTCAAGCAGATGCGAGATACGGCGAAGTGCTGTAAGCTTCCTGGCTGCCTTGTTTGCAAGATTTACAACATGGTTCTTCATGGTTAGTTTGGAGTCAAATTTCACCCCAAGGATATCAACTTCTTCTCCAGGTGCCAACATCGTCCCATTCATCCTTACTACTGCGCCAGCATTACCATCATGGTGCCTAGAGACGAACATCATTTGCGTTTTTTCAGGTGCAAATGTTACTTGCCATCTATTTCCCCAAGCTGATATAGCTCTCAGCTGGTGATTGATGTAGCTTAGAGCAGCTGGCATTTCTTCTCTTGGATAAGTGAATGTCAGTGTACAGTCGTCTGCATATGCATGTGATTCTGGGATGAGATGAAGAAGGTCGTTGAAGTAGACATTCCATAACAGTGGACCCAGCACACTTCCTTGTGGAACGCTTGCCCCAATAGGATGCCTTGCTGATTCCGTTCCATTGAGGACTACACTTAGAGATCTACCATGAAGGTAATCACTGAGGAGACATAGCGTAGAGCCTGCAATTCCCAGTGCTTGAAGTTTTGCTAAGAGGCCCTGGTGCCACACCCGGTCGAAAGCGCCAGCAATGTCCAGTGCTACCACACAGCTGACTTTGGATTCATCCAGTGACTGGTGCCACTTAGTGGAGAGGTTTAACAACAGATCAGCAGCAGAGTAACCTTTCCTGAAGCCATATTGACGATCACAAAGTAGTGAGTGGTAGTCAAAAAAAATCTGTCATTTGTCTTGAGATTATTGTCTCAAGGATCTTACCAGTGATTGACAGGAGTGACACTGGTCTGTAGTTGCTGATTTCTGCTCTGCTCTTCTTTTTGTGAACAGGGACTACATTTGCCTCTTTCCATGGAGAGGGCCATTTACACTGTACTAGGCAGTGCTGAAAGATGCGAGTTAGAGGTGCTGCTAGCTGGTCTGCACATCTTCTCAACAATCTTGGGCTCAACTTGTCTGGGCCCACAGCCTTTTCTTGGTCAAGTGATTTAAGAAGGAAATGCACCTCCTCCTGCCTTATTGTCACCACTGACAGTTTTGACACAGTTCTTGCAGCTAGCCAAGGAGGGTCCCTTGCTGGATCAGGAACTTGCATTTTGGTAGCAAAGTGTTCAGCAAAGAGGTCCGCCTTCTCTTGACTACTAGTAGAGGTGGTCCCATCCTGTCGATTTAGAGGTGGAATAAGTTCATCAGGCAGATAACCTTGTCTGTCCTTGACCAGGGACCACCAGGTTTTGGAGCCTACCCTACCTGATGCTAACTTTCTTTTAGTGTCCACCTCCCATTTAGTAATGGCCCACTTTTGAACATCACCCATATGCCTACAGGCTTGCATGTGCAAGTTCCTGTTATAGGTGGTAGGATGTCTCTTATACCTTCGCCATGCTTTGTACTTAGCAGTAGCAGCCTCTCTACAACGAAAGCCAAACCAAGGCTGATCTGTAGGCTTTGTCACATATTGCCGGTGAGGAATGTGTTCTTGTTGCAGATTAAGGATGTGTCCAGTGAAGGCTTTCACTTGGTTGTCAACATCCCCCTGGAGAAGAGCATTCCAGTCGGTGGTGGCGAGCTCAGAGCAAAGGGCTGGCCAATTACCTCTTTCCCATAGCCAGGTTGTGCGTGTGGACTCCTCACCTCGTTCTGTTGGGATCTTAAGTGTGGTAAAAACAGCCTTGTGGTCAGACGATCCAACGTAGCCGAGGGGTTGACAAGTGACTATGCCTTCTGCCAGATCACTCTCTCTCTCTCTCTCTCTCTCTCTCTCTCTCTCTCTCTCTCTCTCTCTCTCTCTCTCTCTCTCTCTCTCTCTCTCACATCTGGCACTTCGATGATCTTGTGTTTGATGATCGAAATGTTTTGTAATTCGATGTTTGAAGTACTTTCTACTTCGATGACCGAAATATCATGTACTTCAATGATCGAAATATCTGTAAAGGGAGCGAAACGTGCCCCAATAGAGGCTTGTTCTTCAAGGTGTCTTTCCTTTAATATAGTCAGCAGCAGTCTCTATAGATTCTGCTAACAGTGTGATGACTGGTGTCTAAGAAATCGTAGTCTGGGAGGTACATGGCATTTCCAACATCTAGGGAAATCTCTCTCTCTCTCTCTCTCTCTCTCTCTCTCTCTCTCTCTCTCTCTCTCTCTCTCTCTCTCTCTCTCTCTCTCTCTCTCTCTCGCTCTCTCTCCTGGGGGTTTGTTCCTTCAAGGGACGTGAATTGACGCTGGTGAAGAATTGTTGATGATTGCAACTGGAGTCAATCTTCCCTTCACTGGATCTAAATTGATTGCCTCCCATCACCTCCCCAGGAAATGATTGACCCCCATGAGTTACAGCATTCCGATAACTTATAATAATAATAATAATAATAATAATAATAATAATAATAATAATAATAATAATAATAATAATAATAATAATAATAATAATAATCTTCGAAGTAATTAAGGGATCCTCTGGTAGTTCAGTTATCGAAATATTTTGAACTTCGATGATCGAAAAGCCTTTTACTTCGATGATGGAAATATAATGTATGTCCAGACTCCGGAGATGAGAGAGAGAGAGAGAGAGAGAGAGAGAGAGAGAGAGAGAGAGAGAGAGAGAATCCAGCACCTTCAGTATGTAATTTTTAAAACAACTGATGATTCTAAGTGTTTGAATACCATATTCTGCTTGGAACACCTTAACCTTAAAGCTCCTGGAACTTAGACCTTCTCAGGTCTGAAACATTGTTACATAAACACCAGATGTTTAGTAATAAATACGATATATAATTACATTAGTTTCTTTCTGTAATCATTCCATTGTCTTTTATTTGCAATAAATTAGATTTATAATTAATTTTTTTTGCATATGTATTGTACTGTCTTTGAAGACAACAGTTGTCTTGATACCATTGTTGTCTTGATATGATGGGTTGTAAAACACACATGTTTAGGGATATCTGGTATTTGGTAACACCTGTGTCTGCATCTGGTGTTTAATTACCATTACTATAGAAATAAACAGAAATATTGTTTCTGTTTATATCATTGACCCTCACACAGGCATATACACTAATAGGAGTATATATCTCAAGTGTATATACGCTGAGGAATTAAAGTATTCTTGACTGGTGGTATATATGTTACATGCAGCATTAATGACCCTAAAAATCCTGATAGCCACGACCCCTTCCTGCCCCTTTCTCTCCTGGGACCTGCTGGCGTAATGTTTGGTTGTGGGTTGTACTGCAGGCTGCCTCTACGAGGATCGTGGGAGGCATCTGGTGGTTCTTCACCCTCATTATCATCTCTTCCTACACTGCTAACCTCGCTGCCTTTCTCACCGTTGAACGGATGATCACCCCTATTGGTAAGTGTTGGTGTTACTGAGCAAGTATACATGTACTGGTTTGATAAAGCTCCTGGAGAGCGTAACATAGCCGTAAAAAATGTCTGATTAGTTGTTCTTATGTACATTTAAGTAACATACTCGTACCTGTTAGCTGAGTGTTGTGGGTGGGATCCTGGAGTGGAGAAGGAAAAGACCCAACTCCAATGAATACCATTGACTTTCTCGGTCTATCCTGAGTTAATAGTTCTCTGGGGTTAATAGCTCTTTGGGGTTAAAAATCCGAAGACTGTCTTCTTTGAATAACAAAAGTGTAATGAAGACTTGTCAGTGCTCAGCAATAATCCACATAAAGACAGTAACTCAGAAGATTAAGTGGTCTTAAGAACATAAAAAAGGGACACTGCAGCAGGCCTACTGGCCCATGAGAGGCAGGCTTAAGTCATCTCCCGGCTTAAACCAATGACCCACCTAGTCAGGTCAGGTCTATATATTTCGATCCCCTTCTGAATTTCCGTCTCCACGTAGCTTATTATTGAACATAATGATTATGTTTAAGTTTGGGAAATTATCATCTCCGAGAGCATCATTCTTCATTTTAAGGGCAGAAACTTACTTAGGCAAATACGCTGATATTTTGTGAAATTTCCTAAATGGTTGTTTCTCTCGGGACAGAGAGCGCTGAGGACCTCGCTGAGCAGAGTGAGATCGAGTACGGTACTCTAGAAGGCGGCTCCACCATGGCCTTCTTCAGGGTGAGTACATGTAGTCTTGGGTCTCCCAGTTCGTCTTAGTGTTTAATGTAAGCAGTGAGTGAGAGGAGTTGAAATTTATTTGCCCCGAGTTGAGGTACACTTACGTGTTGCTGACAGGTATAAAGAGATACAGGATGCACAACAAGCTTCTGTTGGGACAGCGTTTCGCGCAGTATAAAGCTTAATCAAGTCATGACTCGGATGAGGTGATGGAATTCTACACAGAGCAAAACGTTGTCTTAATATAAAGCTTGTCCTGCTTATAATTATCATCAAAGGCTTCGTTCTCGACGTTTTTATGTAGTTTCCTGGAATCTCGTTTTACCAAGAGTCGAGAGTATAAAAGCATTATTTGTCTAAATCATTCCTTGGGTACACACTGTTTACCTTACACATGGCTATTAATATTACTCATTTCCGTACAGTAAGTTAGCTTTATGCTTTCCTAAGCTTTTAAAGAAATATTACTTTATTTATCTTCTCTTTTCTTTATTTCTTTCCTGCACACACACTCAGATTTTTAGCAAGGTATCTGGTCATTGATGTGTCTATCACCGTTTCTGTCACATGCAGTAAGGCTTTTGTATTAATTACTAAAGTAACGAAGGCAATGTCCCTGCACAATTCACCAGGTTCCTTTACTGCTAGCTTTAATTTGTCCTGGCATGGGTACTAAACCAATGCAATAATTCGCGAACCCTACATAAAAAAAAAAACAAGTTAGAGAATTTTTTGACTGGTCAGGAGATCGCCAAAACGCTCGGGGGTGTAGACACCTCCTTGAGGTATGCCCGGCTCCATTCTGAGTACATTTTAAAGTTTTCCATACCACACTTTATTAGCTCTTCCGTCTTTTAGCTGTATTTCTTAATGCAAACAATTCACAGAACTGGTGGGGGATTGAACCTATGGAAGGTGAGTCTTAAAAACTCAGAGGCGAGTGCGTTAACCACTCAACCAGCTAAGCTTAGATTGCAGTCGTGTAAATTTTAATAAACATATTAATAATTTGATCCCATCTCCCTTAATTCTTCGTAGAATATGATTATGTCATTGTAATAAAGGGATACAATACTGACAGAATAAAGAATTAGACACCACTGGCGAAACGTCCTCAAAGATACCCAGGCTTTGCTCGGGTGTCCAATCCCTCAGATTATGTTTTGGACTTTGTCGAGAGCCCTTTTCTAAATCAGTGAGGACTGAGTACTGAGTCTTGATATAAAAGTCTCCGCCGTCTTGCCCCTGTATTAGAGTGTAAAACGTTGCTGTGTGGGCGAAACGTCTCTTAAGAAAAGTTATCCAGGTGATGTAGATAAATCGTTCAGGGAGCCGGCAGGTAGATAAATTAGACACATGTGCAACACTTGGAAATATTCATTCTTCAAACGTTTCGCCACACAGTGGATTCATCAGTCCAATATAGAGAAGAATATTAGAATATCATAAGGAGGGACTGAGTATCTCAAAAACCTTCTGACCTTCAACCATTCTTCTCTGCATTAGACTGAAGAAGCCATTAACTGGCGAAACGTTTCCACGATAAAGGTACCCAAGTGTTGCATATGTGTTTAATTTATCCACAAGATGCACAGGTATTTTATTTATCAAACGTCGTAATGCAATAAAATGAAACCTCAGGGAAGAATTCATTCAATTTTCTATATTATCCAGTTACCTATTTAAATTGGTTTAACAAATATATGGGGAAATTACGTAGCTGAAAATAGGGGATGTAAACGAAGTTAAACGTCAATGCAATAACTAAAACTAAATAGGGGAAGAATTCGAACTATTTAGGTAAGCTTCTAATACTGTTAATTTTACGAACGAAGCAGTAGTTAAAGGGGAAAAATATTTTGTAGTAATAAAGAACAGAAACTATTAGTGAATATAATTGGAAAGGTTAAACTGAAGGATATTCTTGGTTGAAAAAAAATTTTTGTGCCGATATGGTAACTTGGAAGAAAGGATGTGAGTGAATAATACACAGTTGTACTACCCTCCATAGGAAGACTGTGAGAGTGCAAAATAAACCCTTGTACTACCCTCCATAGGAAGACCATGGGAATGCACAGTAAACTAGCTATTATGGTGCTCCATTTTTTTGCGTTGAAACCCCATCTGACTCAAATTGTCGAACTTAATTCGATACAGATGACGGTTCGACAACCAAGTGGTCGACAACCAAACCAATTTTCCCATAAAGAATAATGTAAATAGAATTAATCCGTTTCAGACGAAAATGACGATATAATAATTTATTAATAATACTGTACTAATTATTACATAAAACAATGTATAAAATTATAAAGCACACCGAAACTGTAAAAATTAATACCAAATGAAAATTTAACTGAAAAAACTGTACAGTAAATGAAAATTTAACTGCCTCTTACGTGTCAGAGGAGAGTTACAGGCAAAATTCTAGTGGCTTCAAATCTTGCGGGATAAAGCAGCACGCAGTGCACAATGAGGGACCGTGTTTTTGGTTTTAAACAGCGACTTTTGCGGTGCATTTTCGTATGGTATTTGTGGTTTTATTCTCGTTTTCTTGGTCTCATTTGATAGAATTAAAGATATATTACAGAAATATGCATGATTTTCAATGGTTTAAAGAATGAAAGTAGCTTGAAATTGAGCTCAAAGTAGCGGAAATGTTCGATTTTTGCTGATGAGTAGGAGTAAAGAAATCACGTCACACGTCCAATATGCGTCAACTGACTGGTCTAACATGCATTCACAAATGCGCTGATATTATTTATACAATTATTATAATTATTCAGTAGTCTGAATAACAGTAAATCTTCTCTTTTTGGTGTAAATAAAAATTCAAAATGCAAAGAGAGCCTGGAGACATGATTAATAAACAAATAAAATGTTATTTTAGTGCCAGGAATGTCTGCATTGTTTATGCTGGACCCTATTTTGAAATTGGCATTTCGTGAATTTTGTGTGAAATTGGCCAAATTAGTAATTTCTGATGACTTTATTGGGTAGCTAAAATAGGTAAATGGGCAGTTTTTATGTATTCAGTCGATAGAATAAAAGGAATTCTAGTGAAATAGCTGTGAGTTTGGTCGTCTGAAACAAGGAACTGGCCCAAAATAGGGCTCAAAGTGAGCGAAATCGCCGATGCGTAAATATCGCCGAGACCGCTAACTTCGCGATAGCGTAATTCCGTAAGTTTTCCATCAAATTTCGTACTTTTGGTTTCATTACGTTCACAAGATGCACATCAAGAACCCAGGAGATGTTAATAGTACGCGCGTTAGTCGCTATACTTACTGAGACTCACGCTGTAGACTCTTGTGGTCATGTGATCCGAGCGTCGTCGGTCGACAACCAAGACCACGTACGAATACCGGGACCGAATTCCTTGCTCGAAAATCGATTTGTTGGATAAATAATCCTTTCAACAACCAAGGTTCCACTGTATAACAAAGAGAAATCAATTAAAAAATGATATAACCAGAACACCTAAGTGTTATCAAGTAATACTTCGTAAATGTTGATAGTCTTTTGTTTGTAAGAAATTTTTCAAATTTCTCCTGACGTGAGTTTTTCTGCAAACGTTTGATGACCCTCACATTAGTGTATTTTTTTGTTTTGTTTTTGGATGTGTATTGGATAAGTTTGTGGTTCGTGAAGTTTAAAGCCTGTCGACTGCACGAGGGCCATTAAGGTTGCATGTCAACTGTTCACTGCCAGCCAAGAATAGTTTAATACATAAAATAGGGATTAATGCAAACTCTCGGATAAGCAGGTCTCGGTTTATTTAATAATAAGAATCAAAATAATAATAATAATAACATTATTATTATTATTATTATTATTATTATTATTATTATTATTATTATTATTATTATTATTATTATTATTATTACTGTTATTATTGATATTATTATTATTATTATTGTTATTATTGCTGTTATTATTATTATTATTATTATTATTATTATTATTATTATTATTATTATTATTATTAACAACAACAATAACAATAGTAATTATAATAATAATAATCATAACAACAATAATATTAATACTACTACTATAATAATAATAATAATAATAATAATAATAATAATAATAATAATAATATCAACTACTACTAATCCTACAATTACTAATACTACTACTACTACTACTACTACTACTACTACTACTACTACCACTAATACTACTACTACTACTACTACTACTACTACTAATAATAATAATAATAATAATAATAATAATTATTATTATTATAATGCATAATTTAAAGTAAAAAACACTATGTACATAAGAATTCAAGAGGAGAATATCTTATTACGACACTTATGAGAGGAAATATTTTAGCAGACTAATAATGAGAATATTTCAGGGAAAATAGCAAGGGAGGATATTAAAAGGCCGTCGTGAGAGTAAATCTTTCAGGAAAATCATGAGGAGGGATACTTCAGGGTGGCCATAATGGCAAGTGTTTTTTGGGGAAAGGATGATTTATATACATTTTTTAAAAGAGGAAATTCACACCTGGCAAGAAAATTATATTAGTCTATATAAATTTTTTTGGCTAAATTTTCTGAAGAATTGAAAATAATCTGAGGAGGAAAAAATTCTCATTTTAAATTTTGCCTAACAATTCATTTTTTGTATATATAAATATATATATATATATATATATATATATATATATATATATATATATATATATATATATATATATATATATATATATATATATATATATATATATTATACAATATCGCAAACCAAGCGATACAGGATGCTAAACAACGATAGCTGTAGAATGATAGCTCTAGGCCTTTCGTGTTACAATCAACACATCATCAGGAGCTTGCAAAATTGCAGAAAAGAGGAGGATGCCCAAGCAAGTCCATTTCCAGAGGACCGTCTTCACTGGAGTGAGTGAGTGAGTGAGTGAGTGAGTGAGTGAGGGAGGGAGAGAGGAAGGTACAGGAAGTGCCCCCAGGCACACCAGCGCCCACAGCCAGAAGGATGAATATTACAGCACTGGAAAAATCCCAAAAGCATTGAAATTGTAATATCCTAAACGAAATTAACGTGGTAATAATAAAAAAATCGGCCATATTCCGCCTGGTTGATCAGGCTCTGATCCACCAGGAGGCCTGGTCTCAGACCGGGCCGCGGGGGCGTTGACCCCCGGAACTCTCTCCAGGTAAACTCTCCAGGTATGACATCAGTAACTTTACATACTTAAATATATTGTCAGTGATAGACAAGTCACTGGACAGAGTATCCATTTAAAGGGACGATAAAACGGTAAAATTTAACGGGAAGACTTCTATAAGTTATGTAAAGGAAACGGGACTCATTAAAATGTACTCATTTAAAGGGGAAGGCATCTGTAATAACAAGAAAGACGGTCACAGATATTCAACACACTCTGAGGCAAACTCTGGTTCAACCTTCAGAAAATGCAGGAAAAATAGGCCGTAATTCCTCGGTGTGGCGCTACATTTAAAAGCCCAATTTTAGACTGTGTACTATTGTCTCAACTAAAAACGCATCTAATTTGAACAATCCGTCACTGATATTGTATAGTGAATGCTTGTAATGCTTAATAATTGCCGATCCTACAATATTCCTTTCAAGCCAAGACGACTCTTGCTTCCCACCGGGTAGTGTGTACACTACCGGGTGTACACACTACTGGGTGTACACTTAGCTGGGTATACACACATTACTGGGTGTACACACTACTGGGTATACACACTACCGGGTGTACACACACACTACTGTGTGAACACACTACCGGGTGTACACACTACTAAGTGTACACTGCACTGGGTGTACACACCACCGGATGTACACACTTCCAGTTGCATTCCCGAAACAGTCTTGGCCATGCATTACAGGTGTTGAACTCTAACAACCACTTCTTTAAAGTTTATTCTCGTATTCAATGTACACGCTACTGGGCGTACACGATTCTAGGCGTACATGCTATTAGGTGCACACTGACGGGGGTGACTGCTTGGTACAATATATCGTGGTGATCTACAGGTTTTATGGTGATAGACTAGATTAATAGTGTAGACACAGACTTTATCTTGGGGTCGAGGGTGCGTGAGTGTGTTATCTGATATTTGGGAGGGAATGGGAGGGACTGGGAGAAGATGAGAGGGAATGTAAGTGATAATGTGAGTGTGTTTTCTGTTGTTTAGGAGTGGGAGAGAGTGAGTCGACACGGAAACGAGGATGAGAGTGTGTTTTCTGTTGCTTGTGAGTGGGAGAGAGTGAGTGGGAATGGAAACGAGGATGAGAGTGTGTTTTCTGTTATTTGTGAGTGGGAGAGAGTGAGTGAGAGTGAGTTAAAGAGAGGGTGCAAGTGTTTTTTCTGGTGATTACGAAATTTAACGTCGACAAAAGAAAGTATCCCACAGCAGAGGGTCGTTGTCGACACATCTGTTACTTGCTAGGTAACAGCAACAGAGGAGGCAGCTTCTAGGTAACAGTAACAGAGGAGGCAGCTGCTAGGTAACAGCAACAGAGGAGGCAGATGCTAGGTAACAGCAACAGAGGAGGCAGCTGCTAGGTAACAACAACAGAGGAGGCAGCTGCTAGGTAACAGCAACAGAGAAGGCAGCTGTTGGATAACAGCAACAGAGGAGGCAGCTGCTAGGTAACGGCAACAGAGGAGGCAGCTGCTAGGCAACGGCAACAAAGGAGGCAGCTGCTAGGTAACCGCAACAGAGGAGGCAGCTGCTAGGTAACGGCAACAGAGGAGGCAGCTGCTAGGTAACGGCAACAGAGGAGGCAGCTGCTAGGTAACAGCAACAGAGGAGGCAGCTGCTAGGTAACAGCAACAGATGAGGCAGCTGCTAGGTAACAGCAACAGAGGAGGCAGCTGCTAGGCAACGGCAACAGAGGAGGCAGCTGCTAGGTAACAGCAACAGAGGAGGCAGCTGCTAGGTAACAGCAACAGAGGAGGCAGCTGCTAGGTAACAGCAACAGAGGAGGCAGCTGCTAGGTAACAGCAACAGAGGAGGCAGCAGCTAGGTAACAGCAACAGAGGAGGCAGCTGCTAGGTAACAGCAACAGAGGAGGCAGCTGCTAGGTAACAGCAACAGAGGAGGCAGCTGCTAGGTAACAGCAACAGATGGGGCAGCTGCTAGGTAACAGCAACAGAGGAGGCAGCTGCTAGGTAACAGCAACAGAGGAGGCAGTTGCTAGGTAACGGCAACAGAGGAGGCAGCTGCTAGGTAACGGCAACAGAGGAGGCAGCTGCTAGGTAACGGCAACAGAGGAGGCAGCTGCTAGGTAACAGCAACAGAGGAGGCAGCTGCTAGGTAACAGCAACAGAGGAGGCAGCAGCTAGGTAACAGCAACAGAGGAGGCAGCTGCTAGGTACCAGCAACAGAGGAGGCAGCTGCTAGGTAACAGCAACAGACGGGGCAGCTGCTAGGTAACAGCAACAGAGGAGGCAGCTGCTAGGTAACAGCAACAGAGAAGGCACCTGTTAGATAACAGCAACAGAGGAGGCAGCTGCTAGGTAACGGCAACAGAGGAGGCAGCTGCTAGGCAACGGCAACAGAGGAGGCAGCTGCTAGGTAACAGCAACAGAGGAGGCAGCTGCTAGGTAACAGCAACAGAGGAGGCAGCTGCTAGGTAACAGCAACAGAGGAGGCAGCTGCTAGGTAACAGCAACAGAGGAGGCAGCTGCTAGGTAACAGCAACAGAGAAGGCACCTGTTAGATAACAGCAACAGAGGAGGCAGCTGCTAGGCAACGGCAACAGAGGAGGCAGCTGCTAGGTAACAGCAACAGAGGAGGCAGCTGCTAGGTAACAGCAACAGAGGAGGCAGCTGCTAGGTAACAGCAACAGAGGAGGCAGCTGCTAGGTAACAGCAACAGAGGAGGCAGCTGCTAGGTAACAGCAACAGAGGAGGCAGCTGCTAGGTAACAGCAACAGAGGAGGCAGCTGCTAGGTAACAGCAACAGAGGAGGCAGCTGCTAGGTAACAGCAACAGATGGGGCAGCTGCTAGGTAACAGCAACAGAGGAGGCAGCTGCTAGGTAACAGCAACAGAGGAGGCAGTTGCTAGGTAACGGCAACAGAGGAGGCAGCTGCTTGGTAACGGCAACAGAGGAGGCAGCTGCTAGGTAACGGCAACAGAGGAGGCAGCTGCTAGGTAACAGCAACAGAGGAGGCAGCTGCTAGGTAACAGCAACAGAGGAGGCAGCTGCTAGGTAACAGCAACAGAGGAGGCAGCAGCTAGGTAACAGCAACAGAGGAGGCAGCTGCTAGGTACCAGCAACAGAGGAGGCAGCTGCTAGGTAACAGCAACAGACGGGGCAGCTGCTAGGTAACAGCAACAGAGGAGGCAGCTGCTAGGTAACAGCAACAGAGAAGGCACCTGTTAGATAACAGCAACAGAGGAGGCAGCTGCTAGGTAACGGCAACAGAGGAGGCAGCTGCTAGGCAACGGCAACAGAGGAGGCAGCTGCTAGGTAACAGCAACAGAGGAGGCAGCTGCTAGGTAACAGCAACAGAGAAGGCACCTGTTAGATAACAGCAACAGAGGAGGCAGCTGCTAGGTAACGGCAACAGAGGAGGCAGCTGCTAGGTAACGGCAACAGAGGAGGCAGCTGCTAGGTAACAGCAACAGAGGAGGCAGCTGCTAGGTAACAGCAACAGATGAAACAGCTGCTAGGTAACAGCAACAGAGGAGGCAGCTGCTAGGCAACGGCAACAGAGGAGGCAGCTGCTAGGTAACAGCAACAGAGGAGGCAGCAGCTAGGTAACAGCAACAGAGGAGGCAGCTGCTAGGTAACAGCAACAGAGGAGGCAGCTGCTAGGTAACAGCAACAGAGGAGACAGCTGCTAGGTAACAGCAACAGACGGGGCAGCTGCTAGGTAACAGCAACAGAGGAGGCAGCTGCTAGGTAACAGCAACAGAGAAGGCACCTGTTAGATAACAGCAACAGAGGAGGCAGCTGCTAGGTAACGGCAACAGAGGAGGCAGCTGCTAGGTAACAGCAACAGAGGACGCAGCTGCTAGGTAACAGCAACAGATGAAACAGCTGCTAGGTAACAGCAACAGAGGAGGCAGCTGCTAGGCAACGGCAACAGAGGAGGCAGCTGCTAGGTTACAGCAACAGAGGAGGCAGCTGCTAGGTAACAGCAACAGAGGAGGCAGCTGCTAGGTAACAGCAACAGAGGAGGCAGCTGCTAGGTAACAGCAACAGAGGAGGCAGCAGCTAGGTAACAGCAACAGAGGAGGCAGCTGCTAGGTAACAGCAACAGAGGAGGCAGCTGCTAGGTAACAGCAACAGAGGAGACAGCTGCTAGGTAACAGCAACAGACGGGGCAGCTGCTAGGTAACAGCAACAGAGGAGGCAGCTGCTAGGTAACAGCAACAGAGGAGGCAATTGCTAGGTAACGGCAACAGAGGAGGCAGCTGCTAGGTAACGGCAACAGAGGAGGCAGCTGCTAGGTAACGGCAACAGAGGAGGCAGCTGCTAGGTAACAGCAACAGAGGAGGCAGCTGCTAGGCAACGGCAACAGAGGAGGCAGCTGCTAGGTAACAGCAACAGAGGAGGCAGCTGCTAGGTAACAGCAACAGAGGAGGCAGCTGCTAGGTAACAGCAACAGAGGAGGCAGCTGCTAGGTAACAGCAACAGAGGAGGCAGCTGCTAGGTAACAGCAACAGAGGAGGCAGCTGCTAGGTAACAGCAACAGAGGAGGCAGCTGCTAGGTAACAGCAACAGAGGAGGCAGCTGCTAGGTAACAGCAACAGACGGGGCAGCTGCTAGGTAACAGCAACAGAGGAGGCAGCTGCTAGGTAACAGCAACAGAGGAGGCAGTTGCTAGGTAACGGCAACAGAGGAGGCAGCTGCTAGGTAACGGCAACAGAGGAGGCAGCTGCTAGGTAACGGCAACAGAGGAGGCAGCTGCTAGGTAACAGCAACAGAGGAGGCAGCTGCTAGGTAACGGCAACAGAGGAGGCAGATGCTAGGTAACAGCAACAGAGGAGGCAGCTGCTAGGTAACGGCAACAGAGGAGGCAGCTGCTAGGTAACGGCAACAGAGGAGGCAGCTGCTTGGTAACGGCAACAGAGGAGGCAGCTGCTAGGTAACGGCATCAGAGGAGGCAGCTGCTAGGTAACAGCAACAGAGGAGGCAGCTGCTAGGTAACGGCAACAGAGGAGGCAGCTGCTAGGTAACAGCAACAGAGAAGGCAGCTGCTAGGTAACGGCAACAGAGGAGGCAGCTGCTAGGTAACAGCAACAGAGGAGGCAGCTGCTAGGTAACGGCAACAGAGGAGGCAGCTGCTAGGTAACAGCAACAGAGGAGGCAGTTGCTAGGAAACGGCAACAGAGGAGGCAGCTGCTATGTAACGGCAACAGAGGAGGCAGCTGCTAGGTCATAGCAACAGAGGAGGGAGCTGCTAGGTAACAGCAACAGAGGAGGCAGCTGCTAGGTAACGGCAACAGAGGAGGCAGCTGCTAGGTAACAGCAACAGAGGAGGCAGCTGCTAGGTAACGGCAACAGAGGAGGCAGCTGCTAGGTAACAGCAACAGAGGAGGCAGCTGCTAGGTAACAGCAACAGAGGAGGCAGCTGCTAGGTAACGGCAACAGAGGAGGCAGCTGCTAGGTAACGGCAACAGAGGAGGCAGCTGCTAGGTAACGGCAACAGAGGAGGCAGCTGCTAGGTAACAGCAACAGAGGAGGCAGCTGCTAGGTAACGGCAACAGAGGAGGCAGCTGCTAGGTAACGGCAACAGAGGAGGTAGCTGCTAGGTAACAGCAACAGAGGAGGCAGATGCTAGGTAACGGCAATAGAGGAGGCAGCTGCTAGGCAACGGCAACAGAGGAGGCAGCTGCTAAGTAACGGCAACAGAGGAGGCAGCTGCTAGGTAACGGCAACAGAGAAGGCAGCTGCTAGGTAACGGCAACAGAGGAGGCAGCTGCTAGGCAACGGCAACAGAGGAGGCAGCTGCTAGGCAACGTTAACAGAGGAGGTAACTTGTGTAACTTCAGCAGTAGCAGCAACAGCAGCGGCTACAGCAACAGTACATGCAGTTGCTGAAGCAACAGCAACAGAAGTAGTAGCAGTAGACGCAGTAGAAGAAGTAACAGAAACAGTAACAACAGAACCAAAAGTAGAAGCAACAGCAACAACACCAACAACAAAAAGTTTACATTGCGTACAAAGTACGTTGAGTACAAAGTCCTTGGATTATTCCCTGTGTACGTTGAGTACAAAGTCCTTGAGTTATTCCCTGTGTACGTTGAGTACAAAGTCCTTGAGTTATTCCCTGTGTACGTTGAGTACAAAGTCCTTGAGTTATTCCCTGTGTACGTTGAGTACAAAGTCCTTGAGTTATTCCCTGTGTACGTTGAGTACAAAGTCCTTGGGTTATCCCCTGTGTACGTTGTGTACAAATCCTTGGGTTATCCCCTGTGTACGTTGAGTACAAATCCTTGGGTTATCCCCTGTGTACGTTGAGTACAAATCCTTGGGTTATCCCCTGTGTACGTTGAGTACAAATCCTTGGGTTATCCCCTGTGTACGTTGAGTACAAAGTCCTTGGGTTATCCCCTGTGTACGTTGAATACAAAGTCCTTGGGTTATCCCTTGTGCACGTTGAGTACAAATCCTTGGGTTATCCCCTGTGTACGTTGAGTACAAAGTCCTTGGGTTATCCCCTGTGCACGTTGAGTACAAATCCTTGGGTTATCCCCTGTGTACGTTGAGTACAAAGTCCTTGGGTTATCCCCTGTGTACGTTGAGTACAAAGTCCTTGGGTTATCCCCTGTGTACGTTGAGTACAAAGTCCTTGGGTTATCCCCTGTGTACGTTGAGTACAAATCCTTGGGTTATCCCCTGTGTACGTTGAGTACAAAGTCCTTGGGTTATCCCCTGTGTACGTTGTGTACAAAGTCCGTTACTGTTGCCTCTATTTAGCTTCCTTGCAACAGTGTTACCTCTGACAACCTTCTATAAGCCGTTGATATTATCAGTTCTATCTCGTGAAAAGGCAGATATTTGCAAGCTGGTCATGATCTCTGCTGATCATCCTCATCATTACCATGATTTATCATCATCTTGGATCATCATCATCTGGGCTGATCACTGGGCTGATCACTGGACTGGAAGCTGTGTGAGAAGACCCGCGTATATCAGGCTTTATGCAGA
The DNA here is from genome assembly GCF_038502225.1 of Cherax quadricarinatus. Taxonomy (NCBI): domain Eukaryota; kingdom Metazoa; phylum Arthropoda; class Malacostraca; order Decapoda; family Parastacidae; genus Cherax; species Cherax quadricarinatus. Next base: position 973,364 of record NC_091377.1, read on the forward strand.
TCCCATGATTGAGGTGTGTAAATGGAGGCTCGTCTGTGACACTGGTGCACAGGTGATGGTGTACTCGTGACAGAGGTGACACAAGCAGAAGTGACAGAGGTGACAGAGTTAACGGTAAATATTAAGAAGAATAGAGTGGATATTAATTTCTTTAGCAGAGTTGTGTATCTTC